>NC_143026.1:75327500-75627500 GCF_057628025.1 Oncorhynchus mykiss | reverse complement strand
CCACATTGTTAATGGGAACATTTGCCACACAGGATGTCCTCCTCCCGTCCCCAAATGGACATGTCCCCGTCCCCAAATGGACATGTCCTCGTCCCCAAATGGACCTGTCTCCGTCCCCAAATGGACCTGTCTCCGTCCCCAAATGGACCTGTCTCCGTCCCCAAATGGACCTGTCCCCATCCCCAAATGGACCTGTCCCCGTCCCCAAATGGACCTGTCCCCGTTCCCAAATGGACCTGTCCATAGCCTACTTTATAGTAGTATATACTTTATAGTAAAATAATTTTGTATTCTGTACTCAGTGACAAATGCAAAGATATTTAAGCTCAAATCTTTTTTGTTTACCACTAAATTTAGCACACACACAACACTCACACACTGTTTGGGGCTAAATTAAATACTATACTGCACAATGATTCCAGCTGCCAAAGACACGTTTCAAAATAGTGATTTTCCTAAATGCATGTTGTTTTGGGATCGTGTGTATATAGTAAGCCACATACTTAGGACAAAAGGAATATTTTCTAAAGTCAACCATTTCAAGTTTCCGAATATTTTGTGCATCACTTTTTATCAAATATATCGCTCCAAATCCTTCCAACCACACATCTAGCTAATATCACAACACCAACAACAATAAACACACACAGCAACTGATTACTTTACAAACTGCATGCTAAATCATTATTCTCAGCAATACCAAATCTCTCTGGTTTTTGTTGAAAAGTTCTGATTGAATTTAGCACCATGTGTCTTACAAGAAAATCATTGACTTAAAAAAACATTCCACCAATATATCCACACTGTTGATAAGCAGGTCAAGACTTACAATCAAAGGAATTCAGAAAGAAAGAGGGGTCCTTAAAACCTAGGTCTATCAAGGTTTAAGGTCAGAGATTACATCTAAACTAAGTGTCTTGGAAAGTGCTACTGTGCAGGTCTTAATGTCTAGTTAAGAACCACTAAAATAATAAGACACGCACACACACACAGCCTACACCTATACATAGTAGTGTTGCAGCACCCTGAAAGGATTGTTCAATCAGCTGCCAGTCTATGGATACTGTCATGGTAACATAGACCTTCCCTCCAGTATACTGTAAACTCTGGAGCAACGTCCATGACTAGAGGAATCTCAAATAATCTCAACTGACAATGAAGACAGGATTCAGTCCATTAAAATTCAAAATCAGACTTTGTTGCAAGAGAAAAGTAAACACTAATTCACACATGTACAGCTTTCCCAGCTGCTATTCTCTTGCATCATAAAAACACTGGGCTTCCCAAAGAATGACAGTAAATCATATCTAAACAACCTTGATATTTGTGACATTCTTTTAAAGTGTTAAGCCTCAGTCGTCCGAGTAACTTACGAGAGTGCGTGTGGGGCTGCCAGAGTGAGAGCGAACAGGACTGTAGCTCCTGCTTCACCACTGGAAGACAGCAGAGAAACCACATGAATCATGTGTTGTGATCATGTGGTAATTGCTAAAGCAAGGTCTATGATTCTACAGTGATTTTTTAGGGAATGAAGGTGTATTAGTACCAGAGCTCCTCTCTTGGTGACGACCTCTCCCTTCACTATGACACTGTCCCCCTCCACCAGCGCTGGCCACACATGGTACACCACCAGAGGACCAGTAAACTCAGAGTCATAGCTACGACGATACCTGACAGAGAGAGAGAAAGAGAGAGAGGGAGAGAGCAGATGAGACAGGGAAAAAGAGAGAGGGAGAAGGGAGTGTAAATATACGACAAGGGTGACATCAAGTGGTATGGATAGGAATTATATATCTCATCTTGTTATTGTTACTTAATGAAGTCAATGGATGCAGACTGACTTGTTGTCGCTGTAGAGTTCCAGAGTTCATGAAGTCAATGGATGCAGACTGACTTGTTGTCGCTGTAGAGTTCCAGAGTTCATGAAGTCAATGGATGCAGACGGACTTGTTGTCGCTGTAGAGTTCCAGAGTTCATGAAGTCAATGGATGCAGACTGACTTGTTGTCGCTGTAGAGTTCCAGAGTTCATGAAGTCAATGGATGCAGACTGACTTGTTGTCGCTGTAGAGTTCCAGAGTTCATGAAGTCAATGGATGCAGACTGACTTGTTGTCGCTGTAGAGTTCCAGAGTTCATGAAGTCAATGGATGCAGACTGACTTGTTGTCACTGTAAAGTTCCAGAGTTCATGAAGTCAATGGATGCAGACAGACTTGTTGTCTCTGTAGAGTTCCAGAGTTCATGAAGTCAATGGATGCAGACTGACTTGTTGTCGCTGTAGAGTTCCAGAGTTCATGAAGTCAATGGATGCAGACTGACTTGTTGTCGCTGTAGAGTTCCAGAGTTCATGAAGTCAATGGATGCAGACTGACTTGTTGTCGCTGTAGAGTTCCAGAGTTCATGAAGTCAATGGATGCAGACTGACTTGTTGTCGCTGTAGAGTTCCAGAGTGCATGAAGTCAATGGATGCAGACTGACTTGTTGTCGCTGTAGAGTTCCAGAGTTCATGAAGTCAATGGATGCAGACGGACTTGTTGTCGCTGTAGAGTTCCAGAGTTCATGAAGTCAATGGATGCAGACTGACTTGTTGTCGCTGTAGAGTTCCAGAGTTCATGAAGTCAATGGATGCAGACTGACTTGTTGTCGCTGTAGAGTTCCAGAGTTCATGAAGTCAATGGATGCAGACGGACTTGTTGTCGCTGTAGAGTTCCAGAGTTCATGAAGTCAATGGATGCAGACTGACTTGTTGTCGCTGTAGAGTTCCAGAGTTCATGAAGTCAATGGATGCAGACTGACTTGTTGTCGCTGTAGAGTTCCAGAGTTCATGAAGTCAATGGATGCAGACTGACTTGGTGTCACTGTAGAGTTCCAGAGTTCATGAAGTCAATGGATGCAGACTGACTTGTTGTCGCTGTAGAGTTCCAGAGTTCATGAAGTCAATGGATGCAGACTGACTTGTTGTCACTGTAGAGTTCCAGAGTTCATGAAGTCAATGGATGCAGACGGACTTGTTGTCACTGTAGAGTTCCAGAGTTCATGAAGTCAATGGATGCAGACTGACTTGTTGTCACTGTAGAGTTCCAGAGATCTGGGTCGCTGGTAAAGGCCAAGTCCAGTGTCTGCATGGCGAACGCCACTCTGCATGTCTCCCTGATGAAACTGCTGATTAGGACAAAGTCCACCTCCGGAGAGAAGGAAATCCGTGGGTTCACATTCATGGTGTTGATCACGTCCTGGGAGTGGGAACAACATTACAATACACTCAGACACACACCTCCTAGTAACAAACACTCAATGAACTACACTGCATGAGACTATAAATTGGAATGTAAAGATGACTGGAATTCACAGGTTTTTGTAATATGTCAGACATATCAGTAAGAGAGAAAAGTGTAGGCCATACATTAACACTGGCCTGCATGTCGTAGAGGTCCAGGTTCATGACGATGTAGTCCCACCACCAACTCCTCCAGGATCTCTGGCCCCAGGTGGGAGGGAGACAGGGTCTTCCTCACACGTAGCTTGAACTGGCAGTAGGCCAGCTTGGCTGCCTGGAAGGCCTCCTGATAAACATAAACACACACACACAATTAGAGATACTGTATGGAATAGGAGATTTACAGAGAAACCAAAGCCTCAGGTCTGACATATCAAATTAACAGGTTGTACTGTCTGCAGAATTATTCCATATGTACAGGATGTCCAGATTTCATACCACAGTGGCGATGAAGATGATTCTCTGGACCATCTCCAGGTCGTCTATGTAGCGTCTCAGTAGGCTCTGGGCCCCCAGGCGCTCCACAGCATACAGGTCACTGAATCGGGACACGAGCCGTGCGTGGCGAGACGAGTTGTTGAGCTGGGCCCGGGTGGGAGACTCACTCCTCAGGGGGCTGGAGTGGTGGCTATGTCTGGGCAGGGGGCTGGTGGAACGACTCCTCACCAACCTGACAGAGATACAAAGGGAGAGTGGAGAGGAACGTGTTCAAAATATCATTCAAAAGAGGAAAGAGGCAAGTAAAAAAATACAGAATTTTCAGCACATTTTGGGCCATATTGTGGGAGGAGGAGATACAGTAAATGGATATGAGATTTACTGTGTATATGTGTGTCCTGCTCACCTCTCTTGCAGCATGCTCTTCTCTGCTGTGAGGAAAGACACCTCATCCCTCAGCAGACACCCATGACACTCAGAGTCATCCAGAACATTCAGCTTCCTCTTATAGGTCTCCACCTGGTCACGGGCCGCACGCAATCTGACACACAGATACACACCATAATAACCTCAGAACATACACATCAATAAGCCAAAGAGGACAAATAATACTCACATGAAAATTGTACTAAACTGTATTTACTCCATTCCTTTATTTAGATTTGTGTGTATTAGGTAGTTGTTGTGGAATTGTTAGATTACATGTTAGATATTGCTGCACTGTCAGAACTAGAAGCACAAGCATTTCGCTACACTCACACAATAACACCTGCTAACCATGTGTCCGCCAGTCTGTAAACACATTTAACATACCAGTAAGTGAATACAACTTAGACCAGAAAGTTAGTCACACATTACCTGGTGTAGACTTATGTGATCGGATTTAAATGAGTAGGTCCATTGTATGGATTAATAGTGCAGACTTAGTGCAGACTTACTCCTGTTTGCGAGACTCCAGCTGCAGGTGAGTGGAGCACAGCGTGCACAGAGTGTCCATCTTCTGCATGTCGCTCTCATGGGTGGCAGACAGCACCCTGATCTTCCACTCCTTCTTCACAGACACAGAATGCATGAGCATTTAGCCTTGACTATCACTGTCTTAATCACAATGTGACAGAACAGAATATAATATAACAAATAACTCAATAAAAATAATTTGTACTTAACAAATAATTTTATCTCTGTACAACCATAACAGAACACAGATGATTTCACCTGAATGAGGTTGAGGCTGGTGTTGTTGGTGACAGAGGAGGTTGCCATGGGTAAGCAGATCCCCAGCCATGGCAGGAGACGTGATTTGAGCACATCCACTCCTGCATAGTGACCACCTAACTCAAAAGAAAAAGAGGCATTATTAGACAATTGTTTGGGTAAGGCAAAAAGAGAGGAGTGTTTCAAGAAGCTTAGACACATACCCTCTCTAGCAGTAAGGTGGAGGATGGTGAATAGTTGTCCCTGTATCTTGGAGGTGAGCTTCACCAACTCACAGCACCTGTTCAGATTCTTGTCACAGGAGATGACCTAGGAAGGTGGCAAACTGGGTTGAGAATAATGACCCAACACAAACTGGACATACAATTTAAAGCTAGTCCTTAACTGAAACAATAACAAAGCGGTCGCCCTGCCTCTTTTGGTAAAAAGCTGAGGGATGGGCCTGGAGAAATGTAACCACTCTCAAATTCATAGACAGAGATATGGATGTAAGGACTATATCCATTATATCAAAATGATAGTTTTAACCATGTTTACATTTACATTGTTTACAAACATTGGAATCAAACAAGCTTATATTTTGGGTTCTGATGGGGTGTGTCTGACAGTTGAACTAAGTACATGAGGCTTTTATATTGTTCATGAATCAGTGGGGTATAGGTCATTCATTTATAAGTCTAAAAATAGATGTAGCAACTAAGGATTCTAGCTTTTAATGTAATCTCAGCTGTGGGGTCAATTTAGGAGACTTTAGTGATTATCTTTATCAATCATATTGAATCCAGGATATGTGCATATAAAATGACTTATCTGTGACTTCCAGTGAGTCAAATGCCCTAGTTGTTCTCTGAAGTATGTGATCATGCATTGGTCCAATTAGGACATGCCTTTCAGGTTCCTACCAAAATGCTCGCGGGGCTTGCTCGAGACACTTGCATTCAGTCACAAGGAATGGTTTCACGGTTGCCATGACGACTGGCGTCGATAGCAACCAAACTCCTAAATCAATGTCATCAAAGCAATTGAATCCCTTTACTGTTACATTGTTACAATTCATTGCGATACAGTGTAACAAACATGCCAACGTCAAAAATTATTGTAATATATTTGACTACTATCTAATTAAGTGTGGCGTAATCAAGTAGGATAATCAACTTATTTTAGAGACATGTTTGGATTTTTAATTTAACTAGGCAAGTCAGTTAAGAACAAATTCTTATTTACAACGAAGGCCTACCAAAAGGCCACCTGCGGGGACGGGGTTGGGATTAAAAATAAATTGAATAAAAATATTGGACAAAACACACATCACGACAAGAGAGACAACACTACATAGAAAGAGACCTAAGACAATAGCAACACATGATAACACAGCATGGTAGAAACATAAAAAGAGACCTTAGACAACAACAGCATGGTAGCAACACAACAGGATACAAACATTATTGGACACAGACAACAGCACAAATGGCAAGAAGATAGAGACAACAATACACCACGTAAAGCAGCCAAACTGGATAGACATTTTAAGGACGAAACAAATGATCAAGGGAAGAAAACATTTGATTGAACCCAAGTGATTCATTCAATCGGCTATGGAATTCCACACCAATATCATATTTCTTACCAGTGACAGGCGCGGGCTCCATTTTTATACCAGCTGTAAAAATGTTTTGTCCACCTTCGTTACAACCAGTGCCAAGCGCCACCTCAGTTGTGGCAACGGTTTTTTACTCAGAATACAGAGTGAGAATGTTTGTTAAAGCTTGCATTGTTTTCAGTGATAGTCTGGTTATTCCCGAGAAAGAGGTGGATAGGATAGCCCACATACAGAGGTGCTTCTACAGTTAGCTCCTTTATGATACAGGTGTAGTCGGCTGTCTGTGATGTAAACGAGACCATTGTAATGTCATACTGTCACAAACGCGTGGGTGTTGTGTCAAGCACAGTTAAAAACAGTGGAGCATAGACACATTTCCTTAATGAATTTTAGGCCAGTAAATTACACTTATATTTTTGTCCACATAGGTAATAGTCTCAAGAAAAGAAAACTAATTAAGTGGCCATTTTAACATTTGGATAAATTATACTTTTCTAACGTTAATATTATTAAACTTCAACAAGCATAACATGCTCTGTGTAATTGGTGGACAAATGGTCTGGACACTCGTCTATTCGGAAGCCCCGCCTGCAAGTTATCTATGGAAAAAATATGAATGGATGATTTATGAGGATTTTTCTATTTTAGAATCCTGCTGCTGGCCTTTTCTATTGGCTGGTTTAGCCAGGAATGAACCATCTGTGATAAACACGGACAACTATCGGCTACAGTGATCCAGCTATGTGACATTTTGATACAAATGCCTCCAATTTAGCATTATTTTATATTTTTGCTCATATAATTAGTACACGGACAAAAAACTATTAGCAAGTATTAAACCGGACCGATATATCTTATTTTATTCATTTGGATGAAGTGGTCTCCTCCACTGTCTTTCCCGACTCCGGAGCTGTCAACCGCAGTCGAAAAGGGAGGGTCAACATGGCGTCTGAGCAGGTCTGTTTTCAATAGCCTAAGACATTCTTGTTTTTCTGCATTTCACATTCACGGTTTGCTTTTCAAACGTCTGGGGTTTAGATTTAAGCATCTACATCAATACGAACTATTTTGAAAGGATTTATTTTAGTCGGACGTTGTAAAGCGGTTGCGGAATATACATACGGTTTTACTCTTTCCAAGCCCTTTATAATGTTTTTTATGATAGGCTATCGCTCGAAATAACGGATGATTGGCGCAGTTTTCCACGGCATTGGTCAATTTAAACTGGTTGTATTATCCCAAAGCATGAAGTTATATTTTAATCTGAGTTGAATATGGACATATTCACATTTGTTACGGGAAAATACGAGTGATTTATTTTTAGTCATTGCACACAGACAGAGAGACTCGGGTCTCGGGTCAGAATTGCGTGCATTCTTTAGAGCAGTCTGTCTATCCAGCGACGCCTTCGTTAACGCTAATTAAATACAATGTGGTAGTTTCAGTGTTACAATATATGGTTCTGTTTCTCTGTAGTGAGATATATATTTGTTATGTTGTAACTACATGTGGTAGTTAAATAGACTGTCAATTGGGTTGTTACAATGTATCAACTAGATTAACTAGACTGCAGAGTGGAATACAATAACATGTGGTACTGTAGTTTCAGTGTGATAGCTAGAACTCTCTTCACGTTTAGTCTCACACAGTGAAGTCCATGCTTTGATTAACGGGGACCACCCAAAACGTGGTGTGTAGATGTCACAGCATCTACACACCTTACACCTGAGCCTTTATACTGATGTTTACTGTTGTGTCTGTTGAAGGAGAGTTCCAACGGGCCTGTGAAGAGGTCTATGAGGGAGAAGGCCATCGAACGGCGGACCACCAACAAGGAGCACAACAGCAACTTTAAGGCAGGCTATGTGCCCATAGAGGAGGAGCGCCTGCACAAGACAGGCCTGAGAGGACGCAAGGGCAACATGGCTGTCTGCATCATCATCCTGCTCTTCCTGCTAGCACTCATCAACCTCATTGTGAGTGCCCAATTACACACAAAGCTCCTCTGCATTATGTAATCATCCTTGTGTATCTGAATTAACTTTTAACTCAGGCTAGTAGCATGGCACCGGAGAAGATGGCTGACGTTTTACGTGCTCCTAACTGAATGTGTTATTTTGTTTGGTTGATTGTAACTTATTTTTAAAAACTTATTCTGTACATAATGTTGCTGCTACTGTCTCTCATGACCGAAAATAACTTCTGGACATCAGAACAGCGATTACTCACCACGAACTGGCAGAAGCATTTTTTTCATTTTAACGAGTACGACGAGCCCAACATGAAGGATATACTGCTTTCCCGGGAACAGGCCCAAATCCCTGTCATTTGCGTGAAGAGAAGACTGAGAAAAAGAGGACAGAGGACGGGCTGCCTTCTGAGACTTCGTAGGCGATCGAATATACCCCCACTGCCTTCCGTTCTACTAGCTAACATGCAATCATTGGAAAATAAAATCGACGACCTATGAGGAAGATTTAACTACCAATGGGACATTAAAAACGGAAATATCGATGTATATTTGTAAACAACAGCTGGTGCAGTATATCTAAGGAAGTCTTGAGGTTTTGCTCGCATGAGGCAGAGGCATGAGGTATCTCATGATAAGCTGTAGACCACACTATGTACCGAGAGAGTTTTTATCTGTATTTTTCGTAGTTGTCTACATACCACCACAGACCGATGCTGGCACTAAGACCGCACTCAATGAGCTGTATTCCGCCATAAACAAACAGGAAAACACTCATCCAGAGGTGGCTCTCCTGGTGGCGGGGACCTTAATGCAGGGAAACTTAAATCATTTTTACCAAATTTCTATCAGCATGTTAAATGTGCAATCAGAGGGGAAAAAACTCTAGACCACTTTACTCCACACACAGAGATGCGTACAAATCTCTCCCTCACCCTCCATTTGGCAAATCTGACCATACCCTCCTGATTCCTGCTTACAAGCAAAAATGTAAGCAGGAAGCAGCAGTGACTCGGTCTATAACAAGGTGGGCAGATGAAGCAGATGCTAAGCTACAAGACTATTTTTCTAGCCCAGCCTGGAATATGTTCCGGGATTCTTCTGATGGTATTGAGGAGTACACCACATCAGTCATTGGCTTCATAAATAAGTGCATCGATGACGTCATCCCCACAGTGACCATGCATACATACCCCAACCAGAAGCCATGGATTAAGGCAACATCCGCACTGAGCTAAAGGCTAGAGCTGCCGCTTTCAAGGAGCAGGACTCTAACCCGGAAGCTTATATGAAATCCCGCTATGCCCTCCGATGAACCATCAAACAGGCAAAGTGTAAATACAGGACTAAGATCGAATCGTACTACAACGGCTCCGATGCTCGTTGGATGTGGCAAACCCTTACAGACTACAAAGGGAAGCACAGCCGAGAGCTGCCCAGTGACACGAGCCTACCAGACGAGCTAAACTACTTCTATTATGCTCGCTTCGAGGCAAATAACACTGAAACATAAATGAGATCACCAGCTGTTCCCGGACGACTGTGTGATCACGCTCTCCGCAGCCGATGTGAGTAAGACCTTGAAATAGGTCAACATTCACAAGGCCGCAGGGCCAGATGGATTACCAGGACGTGTACTGTGAGCATGCGCTGACCAACTGGCAAGTGTCTTCACTGTCATTTTAAACCTCTCCCTGTCCAAGTCTGTAATATCAACATGTTTTAAGCATACCACCATAGTCCCTGTGCCCAAGAACACTAAGGTAGCCTGCCTAAATGACTACTGACCAATAGCACACACGTCTGTTGCCACGAAGTGCTTTGAAAGGCAGGTCATGGCTCATGTCAACACCATTATCCCAGAAACCCTAGTGCAATTTAACCCCAATGCAATTTGCATACCGCCCTAACAGATCCACAGATGATGCAATCTCTATTGCACTCCACACTCCCATTTCCCATCTGGACAAAAGGAACACCTATGTGAGAATGCTATTCATTGACTACAGCTCAGCGTTCAACGCCATGGTGCCCTCAAAGCTCATCAATAAGCTAAGGACCCTGGGACTAAACACCTCCCTCTGCAACTGGATCCTGGACTTCCAGACGGGCCGCCCCCAGGTGGTAAGGGTAGGTAGCAACACATCCGCCATGCTGATCCTCAACACAGGGGCCCCTCAGGGGTGTGTGCTCAGTCCCCTCCTGTACTCTATGTTCACTCATGACTGCACGGCCAGGCACGTCTCCAACACCATCATTAAGTTTGCCGTGGTAAACAGTGGTAGGCCTGATCACCGACAACGACGAGACGGCCAATAGGGAGGAGGTCAGAGACCTGGCCGTGTGTTGTCAGGACAACAACCTCTCCCTCAACATGATCCAAGACAGAGGAGATGATTGTGGACTACAGGAGAAGGAGGACCGAGAACACCCCCAGTCTCATCTACAGGGCTGTAGTGGAGCAGGTTGAGAGCTTCAAGTTCCTTGGTGTCCACATCACCAACAAACTATCATGGCCTAGCACACCAAGACAGTCATGAAGAGGGCACGACAAAACCTATTCCCCCTCAGGAGACTGAAAAGATTTGGCATGGGTCCTCAGATCCTTAAAAGGTTCTACAGCTGCACCATCGAGAGCCTCCTGACTGGTTGCATCACTGCCTGATATGGCAACTGCTCTGCCTCCGACCGCAAGGCACTACAGAGGGTAGTGCGAGTGGCCCAGTACATCTCTGGGGCCAAGCTTCCTGCCATCCAGGACCTCTATACCAGGCGGTGTCAGAGGAAGGCCCTAATAATTGTCAGACTCCAGCCACCCTAGTCATAGACTGTTCTCTCTGCTACCGCATGGCAAGCGGTACCGGAGCACCACGTCTAGGTCCAAGAGGCTTCTTAACAGCTTCTACCCCCAAGCCATAAGACTCCTGAACATCTAATCAAATGGCTACCCAGGCTATTTGCATTGCCCTCCCCACCCCCCACCCCCTCTTTTACACCGCTGCTATTCTCTGTTATTATCTATTTATAGTAATTTTAATACCTCTACCTAATGTACATTTTACCTTAATTATCTCGACTAACCGGTACCCCCTGTATATAGTCTCGCTATTGTTATTTTACTGCTGCTCTTTAATTACTTGTTCCTTTTATATCTTATTCTTATTTGTATTTTTTAAACTGCATTGTTGGTTAGGGGCTTGTAAGTAAGCATTTCACTGTAAGGTCTACACCTGTTGTATTTGGCGCATGTGACTAATACGTTTTGATTTTGATTTGATTCGCATGGCATCATGATAATGTTAGTTATGGTTATAGTTATAACTAGTTATGATCATGACAATAATCACATCAATATATCCAAATATTTGTACATGTTCCCAACTATCAGATCACTCTAGTGATCTGGACGGTGATACGAATCGGGCCTAGTGGTTGTGACAGTATGGAGTTTCATGAAAGTGGGCTGCTGCGTTTCAAACAGAAGGCAGACATGGGCGTGGTCCACCCACTGCACAAGAGTACTGTGGGGGGCAGGAAGGACCAGGACCTGGTTATCACCGGCAACAACAACCCGGTGAGCTCAGGCAAAACACACTCACTTAGGCAAAACACAGTCAGTTAGTCAAAACCCATTCACCTAGACAACATACACACAGGCACAAACACACACTGAATAGATTCAGAACACACAAATGCATTGTTGTAACTAGTCTATACATACACACATCCCCAATACCCAAATATAAATACATTAACCTTTTACTGCGTTGGGCTAAATCAGTGTTTCTTGGTAGTCTTAAGCAACTCTACTTTGAAACAAAAGTATACACCTCAAACACATGGTTATGGGCTTACAAATACTTAAATATCACAAAACCATTTGACATAGAAACACCAGATTTTCATCTGGGTTTAAAAAAACAATGTTTTAATTATTCAATAATGAAAAATATGAATAACATTCCACCCATGGGGCCACTGGGTCATTTGACTGCAGAAAAGGGCTACTCAGACTGTATGCTCTTACATGTATATGTGTTCCAGGTGGTGTTCCAGCAGGGCTCCACTAAGCTCAGTGTTGAGAAAGAGAAGACGTCCATCACCAGTGACATGGGCATATCCTTCACTGACCCCCGCACTCAGAACACCTTCTTCAGCACAGACTTTGAAAACCACGAGTTCCACCTGCCCAAAGGAGTCAAAGTACTCAATGTGAAGAAGGCCTCCACAGAAAGGGTATGTTTCAGGGTTACAGAAACTATCTAATAAAACATGTAATTAAACCGTAGGATTGACCTTGCAGTGTGTTACTGTAGATCAAATACATTCTAGAATCTGTTCCTGTCATTGATGAACATCTTGAAAAATCCCAGAAAAAGTGAAGACTCTCTTTCAGATCACCAGCAACGCTTCCTCTGACCTGTCCATCAAAGGGGACAGCAAGGCCATCATCCGTGGCAACGAGGGGGTCTTCATCATGGGCAAGACAGTGGAGTTCAGGATGGGAGGGGACATCGAGCTCAGAGCTGTGAGTGTCACCCCTTACCAAATTTGTAATACATGTATACAATTTGAAAGTCTATAGTGTAGTGTATTCCATTAACAAATATGGTTAACAAGGTATTTCCCTTTGCAGGAGAACAGTATTATTTTGAACGGATCTGTGATGGTGAGCGTCACTCGCATGCCTAACCCCCCAGTGGGGGCCAATGTGTATTTCGACGAGGGTCTGTTGAGGTACAAGCTGTGTATGTGTGCAGACGGCACTCTGTTCCGTGTCCAGGTGAAGTATCAGAACATGGGCTGCCAGACCTCAGACAACCCATGTGGAAAGGCCCACTAAAGAGACTGGAAAACAAACTGATGTTACACCATCCATCCTCTCCAACAATCAACAGATGGTCTGGCCAACCAGTGTTGAAATACCATAGAATGGTGTACAGTGCATACTCTATATGCATTCAAAATGTAGCACACCAAGAAACACACTCTTTTTTTATGATGGTCTTTTTGTTTATCTGCATATTCACCTGGCCAAATAGATCTAAATAAGTGCTAAAGTATTATCATTGTTTTTTTCTGACTATATGAAGTAACAACAGAAGCAGCACTTTACCAAGCCATCCAGTATTACCAGTATTCTGGATATTTCTATTAATCATTATTTTACATTTATATTTCCGCTGGCAGCTGTTTGTGACTCAAATACAAGTCACCCTGCATTAGGCATCAGCCACTGATCACATAGTGTGGGACACTATATTTATTTATTGATTATGGTTAATTAAGGAGTTATGAGTTGGAGTTAGTGGGAGATGTGCGAAATAGGAAAGTTAATTTTAGCCATTCAGTATTGCTGATTGCAGGAGATAATCTGTGCTTGTTTAAAGGTCTAGTGTAGATTTTCATGAGTTGACTCTCTGTTAGGAGAATTCTAACAGACTCTCTCAGCACTCTACATTGCTATCTACATCTGCCTTCTCATCCTATACGTGCCAAACACTGTCTCTGTGTCTTCACAAAGGAAGAGATTAGAGTGTCTTTAGTTATGCCAAATTGAATTAATTTCCATGTGTCTATAATATATTGCCTAATGTTCAGAAAAGGGAATATACACTATATATACAAAAGTATGTGGACACCCCTTTAAATGAGTGGATTTGGCTATTTCAGCTACACCCGTTGCTGACAGGTGTATAAAATCGAGCACACAGCCATGCAATTTCCATAGACAAACATTGGCAGTAGCCTTACTGAAGAACTCAGTGACTTTCAACATGGCACCGTCATAGGATCGCACCTTTCCAACAAGTCAGTTAGTCAAATTCCTGCTCTGCTAGAGCTTCCCCGGTCAACTGTAAGTGCTGTTATTGTGAAATGGAAACGTCTAGGAGCAACAACGGCTCAGCTGCGAAGTGGTAGGCCACACAAGCTCAGAACGGGACCGCAGAGTGCTGAAGCACTTAAAAAACGTCCGTCCTCAGTTGCAACACTCAATTTCAAGTTCCAAACTGCCTCTGGAGCAACAAAAACTGTTATTTGGGAGCTTCATGAAATGGGTTTCCAGCCGCACACAATCAATCAATCAATCAAATTTATTTTATATAGCCCTTCGTACATCAGCTGATATCTCAAAGTGCTGTACAGAAACCCAGCCTAAAACCCCAAACAGCAAGCAATGCAGGTGAAGAAGCACGGCTTAGAAGACTAAGATCACCATGCACAATGCCAAGCGTCGGCTGGAGTGGTGTAAACTTGCTGCCATTGGACTTTGGAACAGTGGAAACGTGTTCTCTGGAGTGATTGAATCATACTTCACCATCTGGCAGTCAGACTGATGAATCTGGGTTTGGCGGACGCTAGGAGAACGCTACCTGCCCGACTGTATAGTGCCAACTGTACAGTTTGGTGGAGGAGGAATAATGGTCTGGTGCTGTTTTTCATGGTTCGGGCTAGGCCCCTTAGTTCCAGTGAAGGGAAATCTTAACGCTACAGCATACAATGACATACTAGACAATTGTGTACTTCCAACTAAGTGGCAACAGTTTGGGCAAGGCCCTTTCCTGTTTCAGCATGACAATGCCCCCATGCACAAAGCGAGGTCCATACAGAAATTGTTTGTCAAGATCGGTGTGGAAGAACTTGACTGGCCTGCACAAAACCCTGACCTCAACCCCATCGAACATCTTTGGGATTAATTGGGAACGCCGACTGTGAGCCAGACCTAATCGCCAGTGCCTGACCTCTCTAATGCTCTTGTGGCTGAATGGAAGCAAGTCCCCGAAGCAATGTTCCACCATCTAGTGGAAAGCCTCCCTCAAGAGTGGAGGCTGTTATGGCAGCAAAGGGGGACCAACTCCATATTAATGCCCATGATTTTGGGATGAGATGTTCGACGAGCAGGTTTCCACATACTTTTGGTCATGTAGTGTACTTGCACTAAGATACACTACAGATTAATGCAGTCAGCTGTTCTTTTTTCTTTTTCTGTGGAATTCATTAAGCTTTTGTTTGTTTCAATTATATTTTGTTAACATGGGTTTGAAACATACTATTGAGTGATTTTGTGCAATATAACATGAAGTGGCAATACTATAAGGGTGATGTTTATCTATTTTGAGCTCATTGGCATTTGTCTAACATGCTTAAATTGTGTATTCAATTATTTCTACAGTAACAATGTGCTTGGAGAAATGTGATCATCATCTCAAGCAGCAATATGGACTCCATGCATTAATAGATGTAGGAATTCATTGTTTTTTCCAATGGAACCTTGAGAATGAGCTTTTGGAAAATATCAATGGTTTAACTTATGTTTGTTTAAATAAAGGGATATTCTGTGTTTGGAAAGCCCTGTAATCTGTATTGTTTCTTGTCTCTTGCAGTTTTATTTTCACATTTGAAAACTGCCCTATTTGTACCATATCTCACAATGGAACTTGGAAGTGTCAATGCATTTACAATGTACTAGCTATATTCTACGTCTACTACATTTACAGTGTACTAGCTATATTCTACGTCTACTACATTTACAGTGTACTAGCTATATTCTACGTCTACTACATTTACAGTGTACTAGCTATATTCTACATCTACTACATTTACAGTGTACTAGCTATATTCTACATCTACTACATTTACAGTGTACTAGCTATATTCTACGTCTACTACATTTACAGTGTACTAGCTATATTCTACATCTACTACATTTACAGTGTACTAGCTATATTCTACGTCTACTACATTTACAGTGTACTAGCTATATTCTACATCTACTACATTTACAGTGTACTAGCTATATTCTACATCTACTACATTTACAGTGTACTAGCTATATTCTACATCTACTACATTTACAGTGTACTAGCTATATTCTACATCTACTACATTTACAGTGTACTAGCTATATTCTACATCTACTACATTTACAGTGTACTAGCTATATTCTACATCTACTACATTTACAGTGTACTAGCTATATTCTACATCTACTACATTTACAGTGTACTAGCTATATTCTACATCTACTACATTTACAGTGTACTAGCTATATTCTACGTCTACTACATTTACAGTGTACTAGCTATATTCTACATCTACTACATTTACAGTGTACTAGCTATATTCTACATCTACTACATTTACAGTGTACTAGCTATATTCTACATCTACTACATTTACAGTGTACTAGCTATATTCTACGTCTACTACATTTACAGTGTACTAGCTATATTCTACATCTACTACATTTACAGTGTACTAGCTATATTCTACATCTACTACATTTACAGTGTACTAGCTATATTCTACATCTACTACATTTACAGTGTACTAGCTATATTCTACATCTACTACATTTACAGTGTACTAGCTATATTCTACGTCTACTACATTTACAGTGTACTAGCTATATTCTACATCTACTACATTTACAGTGTACTAGCTATATTCTACGTCTACTACATTTACAGTGTACTAGCTATATTCTACATCTACTACATTTACAGTGTACTAGCTATATTCTACATCTACTACATTTACAGTGTACTAGCTATATTCTACATCTACTACATTTACAGTGTACTAGCTATATTCTACATCTACTACATTTACAGTGTACTAGCTATATTCTACGTCTACTACATTTACAGTGTACTAGCTATATTCTACATCTACTACATTTACAGTGTACTAGCTATATTCTACGTCTACTACATTTACAGTGTACTAGCTATATTCTACGTCTACTACATTTACAGTGTACTAGCTATATTCTACATCTACTACATTTACAGTGTACTAGCTATATTCTACATCTACTACATTTACAGTGTACTAGCTATATTCTACATCTACTACATTTACAGTGTACTAGCTATATTCTACATCTACTACATTTACAGTGTACTAGCTATATTCTACATCTACTACATTTACAGTGTACTAGCTATATTCTACATCTACTACATTTACAGTGTACTAGCTATATTCTACGTCTACTACATTTTACACAGTAAAAGGGCACAATAACCAAGATTACTTTTATAGCATGAAATCTGTTCAAATCCAGTTATTTATCAATCAATAATAAATCCAAGCTATGGCGTAGTTGTCCTTTTCATTAGTTTCTGGCAGCACAGTTAACTGAAAGACAAGAAAACAACATCCTGGTGAGACATTAACCATGCCATGTGAATGATTGAGGGAATCAGCATAACGTTTATGCCATTGTTGTGAATGCATGTCTGACTCAACATGTCAATACACACTGAAGACTTTGATCTGAAACTACAGGAGAAAAAGTTGTTGAAATCTGCTACCTTTGCCAATGTACTTGGGAGAGACTGAAAGTCAAGTTCGTTTTGGTTGTATACAATCAGACACGGAGGGGTGAGTGAGTTTTTTTCACGCATTCATTTACATTTGTGTGTATGACGTGTGCTAATATTGCAATGCATGTTTCTAAATTTGAGAGTAATGCGTGTGTTTGGACTTTATTTGGATGCTGTTGTATGTGTTACTCTTGGTATATTAGGGTATATCTATTGAATTTACCTTCAATACTGTATGTGTTCATACATTGTCTTTAATGTTGAAACTCACAAGTCACTAACATTAGTTATCTCTTTTAGTTCTACCTATGGGCACTGGGCTGTTTGTGATGGCCGTGTCTCAGTGGATGTTCTGTGCTGCAGTGCTGCTCCTCCTCGTCCAGTGGCTCCAGTGTTCTCCGACTCCCCCTGCCTGTCCTGAGTCCTGCCTTTGTCAGAGAGGTCCTCTGTTAAACTGTTCCTCTGCTGGCCTTTCCAAGGCCCCACAACACATCCCTTCCACCGTAAATGATCTAGACCTATCTCACAACCTTCTGAACTCCCTTGAACCCTCGTGGCCAAGTTGGGGGCTTAATAATCTATGGCTTGGACACAACAGCATCACTCACCTATCTCTGTGTGTGGGGAGGAACTGGAGAGGTAAACATGGGAGAATACCCCTCTCACACAACAGAGGAAGATGTGTATCCTGGGCCCCGGCCCTGCAGCTGCTGTCTGCTGAGAGGAACCAGCTAGAGATAATCCCTGAGGGTGAGTCACACACACACTCTAACACATCAGAAATTGCTTCGCTGTACTATAAATGTAGTTCCACTAATCACAGGTTGCTAAAGGAAACACTTCAGTAAATGAGGGATACAAAGTATATTGAAAGCAAGTGCTCCCACACAGGTGTGGTTCCTGAGTTAATTAAGCAATTAACATCCCATCATGCTTAGGGTCATATATAAAAATGCCCAGTTGCCCATTATTTTGCCTACCATGGCTAGAAGATCTGTGTCTTTGAAAGAGGGGTCTCAAAGGAGCATAGGAGGTTTAATGGGTGTGTGTGTTTTTGCTCAGTCATCAGATCTCAACCCAATTGAACACACCTGACAAAACGTTTTCTACAACCATTAACAAAACACCAAATGATGGAATTTCTTGTGGAAGAATGGTGTCACATCCCTCCAGTAGAGTTCCAGGCACTTGAAGAATCTATGCCAAGGCGCATTGAAGCTGTGGCTAAACGCCCTATTAAGGCGCTTTATGTTGGTGTTTCCTTTATTTTGGCAGTTACCTGTGCATTCGGAAAGTATTCAGACCCATTGACTTTTCCCACATTTTGTTACATTACAGCCTTATTTCAATCTACACACAATACCCCATATTGACAAACATAATTAAAAATCCATTTATTAAAAATAAAAAAACAGAAGTGCCTTATTTACATAAATATTCAGACCTTTGCTATGAGACTCAAAATTTAGCTCGGATGCATCCTGTTTCCATTGATCATGGGTCCACCTGTGGTAAATTAAATTGATTGGACATGATTTGGAAAGGAACACACCTGTCTATATAAGGTCCCACAGTTGACAGTGCAGGTTAAAGCAAAAACCAAGCAATGAGGTTGAAGAAATTGTCCGTAGAGATCTGAGACAGGATTGTTTCAAGGCACAGATCTGGGGAAGGGTACCAAAAATGTTTTGTAGCATTGAAGGTTCCGAAGAACACAGTGGCCTCCATCATTCTTTAATGGAAGAAGTTTGTAACCACCAAGACTCTTCCTAGAGCTGGTCGCCCGGCCAAACTGAGCAATCGGGGGAGAAGGGCCTTGGTGAGGGAGGTGACCAAGAACCCGTTGAGTTCCTCTGTGGAGATGGGAGAACCTTCCAGAAGGACAACCATCTCTGCAGCACTCAACCAATCAGGCCTTTATGGTAGAGTGGCCAGACAGAAGCCACTCCTCAGTAAAAGGCACACGACAGCTCACTTAGAGTTTGCCAAAAGGCACCATAATGACTCTCATACCATGAGAAACATGATGAAACCAAGATTGAACTCTTTGGCCTGAATGCCAAGTGTCACTTCTGGAGGAAACCTGGCACAATCCCTACAGTGAATCATGGTTGTGGCATCATCATGCTGTTGGGATGTTTTTCAGTGGGAGGGACTGGGAAACTATTCAGGATTGAAGAAGAAAGGAGATGAACGGAGCAAAGTACAGAGAGATCCTTGATGAAAACCTGCTCCAGAGAGCTCAGGACCTCAGACTGGGTCGAATATTCACCTTCCAACAGGACAACGACCCTAAGCACACAGCCAAGACAATGTAGAAGTGGCTTCGGGACAAGTCTCTGAATGTCCTTGAGTGGCCCAACCAGATCCCGGACTTGAACCCGATCAAAAATCTCTGGAGAGACCTGAAAAAAGCTGTGCAGCGATGCTCCTCATCCAACCTGACAGAGCTTGAGAGGATCTGCAGAGAAGAATGGGAGAAACTCCCCAAATACAGGTGTGCCAAGCTTGTAACATCAAGGCTGTAATCGAGGCTGTAATCACAGCCAAAGGTGCTTCAACAAAGTATTGAGTAAAGGGTCTGAATACATACAGTACCAGTCAAAAGTTTGGACGCACCTACTCATTCCAGGGTTTTTATTCATTTTACTATTTTCTACAATGTTGTATAATAGTGAATACATCAAAACTATGAAAAAGTACACATATGTAATCATGTAGTAACCAAAAAAGTGTTAAACAAATCAAATTAGATTTTATATTTCAGATTCTTCCAAGTAGCCACCCTTTGCTTTGACGACAGCTTTGCACACTCTTAGCATTCTCTCAACCAGCTTCACCTGGAATGCTTTTCCAACAGTCTTGAAGGAGTTTCCACATATGCTGAGCACTTGATGGCTGCTTTTCCTTCACTTTGCGGTCCAACTCATCCCAAACCATCTCAATTGGGTTGCGGTCGGGTGTTTGGGGATTGGGGAGGCCAGGTCATCTGATGCAGCACTCCTTCTTGGTCAAATAGCCCTTACACAGCCTGGAGGTGTGTTGGGTCATTGTCCTGTTGAAAAACAAATGATAGTCCCACTAAGTGCAAACCAGATGGGATGGCGTATTGCTGCAGAATGCTGTGGTAGCCATGCTGGTTAAGTGTGCCTTGAATTCTAAATAAATCACTGACAGTGTCACCAGCAAAGCACTCCCACACCATCACATCTCCTCCTCCATGCTTCACGGTGGGAACCACACATGCGGAGATCACAAAGACACGGCAGTTGGAACCAAAAATCGCAAATTTGGCCTCATCAGGCCAAAGGACAGATTTCCACCGGTCTAATGTTACTTGGCCCAAGCAAGTCTCTTCTTTTTGGTGTCCTTTAGTAGTGGTTTCTTTGCAGCAATTTGACCATGAAGGCCTGATTCATGCAGTCTCCTCTGAACAGTTAAAAAAAACAGATAAAGCAACGCCTCTCCCCTATTTGACCGAGATAGTTTGTGTGTATACATTGACATGTAGGCTACGTGTGCCTTTTTAATAATGTATGTAGTTCTGTCCTTGAGCTGTTCTTGTCTAATGATGATCTGTATTATGTCATTCTGTATTATATTTCATGTTTTGTGCGGACCCCAGTATGAGTAGCTGCTGCTTTTGCAACAGCAATGGGGATCCAATAAAATACCAAATACCAAACATTTGATGTTGAGATGTGTCTGTTACTTGAACTCTGAAGCATTTATTTGGGCTGCAATTTCCAAGGCTGGTAACTCTAATGAACTTAACCTCTGCAGCAGAGGTAACTCTGGGGCTTCCTTTGCTGTGGCGGTCCTCATCAGAGCCAGTTTCATCATAGCGCCAGGTTTTTGTGACTGCACTTGAAGAAACTTTCAAAGTTCTTGAATTTTCCGCATTGACTGACCTTCATGTCTTAAAGTAATGATGGACTGTCATTTCCCTTTGCTTATTTGAGCTGTTCTTGCCATAATATGGACTTGGTCTTTTATCAAATAGGGCCATCTTCTGTATACCACCCCTACCTTGTCACAACAACTGGCTCAAACACATTAAGAAGGAAAGAAATTCCACTATTAAACTTAAGGCACACCTCTTAATTTAAATGCATTCCAGGTGACTATCCCATGAAAGCTGCCATCAAGGCAAACGGTGGCTACTTTAAAGAATCTCAAATATAAAATATATAGTTTAACACTTTTTTGGTTACTACATGATTCCATGTGTTATTTCATGGTTTTGATGTCTTCACTATTATTCTACAATGTTGAACATAGTAAAAATAAAGAAAAACCCTGGAATGAGTATATGAGTCCAAACTTTTGACTGGTACTGTTAAGATATTTTATCAAGGTTTAAGATAAATGATTAAATAATTCTACCTAGAAACTTAACCATTAGGATTAGAGGTTATGTAGCATGAACAAGGAGTAATTAAAAATAATAAACACAGCTCCAACTGGGTTGGAGGGGTAAGAGAGGAATGCATGTGTGTGCCTAACGAAAACAAAGAGGATCCTTAACCTATGTTTGAACCGACCCAGCTATATATCTGTGAAGATAAAATAAGACAGCGAGAGCCCCTCCAGGTTTTCCGTATCTGGGGGGGACTGGAACTGTCTGCTAAGTGGTAATAAACTGTGGTGAGACTTCAGGAGATAATCCAGATATAGTGTGTAATGTATATGCGTTAGTGGGTTGGAATGGACTTTTGAAGCTGGTTTGTCTTTGTCAGAGACGAGGATCTAAAACGTTATTGGACGAAATGTGAGGTATATAAACCAATGTACATGGTATTATGACCAGAGCGCTCTCGAGAATAAATGTTATTGGCTAATTTTGATTGACTGGTCTCTGTCTATTTTATGCAAATAAGAATCTTACAAATTCTTATAAAACAGTGTTTTAAATTGAATTGGTTGTTGAACACATAAGAACTAAATTCATCTAACAGGTACTGTATGTAAATGTGATATTTCTGATATTTTTATAACATTTGCTAAACTTTCCAAAAAAGTTTTGTTTTGTCTTTATGGGCTATTATGTATAGATTAAACAGGAAAAAACCAATTGAATCCATTTTAGAATAAGTCTAACGTAACAATGTGGAAAAAGGTCTAAATACTTTCTGAATGCAACGTACACGCACATGCATGAACACCCATACTCTTATGAATGATTATCCAACATAATTAGGACTTTGCTCTTTTCGGAAATGATTAAACTGGCACAGTCAATCACAAAATTAATTTGACAAATCATTGTACAATCTTCAGCCAATTGTAGACGCTGTTTACTGACATTCCAATGGTTCATCAGAGGGTGTAAAAGTGTAATGATTGTGTTTTAAAGGAGGAAAATGCCTCAATCATAATTTTACAGTAGTATTATCTTACTTTTTAAAAATGCCATCAAAGGAGTTGAACCTTTTAGTTGTGTATGCATTCACTGTTGATTGTGTTTTCTCCTTGTTTGAGGTTTGTGAGGACTGTCGGCAGTTGCTCTGTGAGACAGGGGCCTCTCCGTGCTGCTTGGTATTCTGCTCAGTCTCCTAGCGCTCCTCTAAGGAAGCCCAGACCCACAATGCCTCACTTCAGCACAGCAGTGTCAGCCTAGTGAAAAGAGGAGACCGCAGGAGAGACTGAAAATCAGTGTAAACTAAATTCTGTCAACAGAAATCCTTGGCCTGAATCAGTCATAACATTTCCATTTTAGCAGACACTCTTATCCAGAGTGACTTACAGGAGTAATTAGGGTTAAGTGCCTTGCTCAATGGCACATAGGCAGGCTTTTTACCTAGTCATCTCAGGATTTGAACCAGCAACCTTTGGTTACTGGCTAAATGCTCTTAATCACTAGGCTACCCAACCCTAATCATTTGTTTATACTCTAGCCAGGACATACTGTTTAGCATATAATTAATTCAAGTACAAAACCATTTGATTGTCAATAACTCAGTGTCCCCAATGTCTTGTAGTAATAATGCCTCTGCGTCTTTGTTACCATCACTCCGTAGTACTGTACACCGAGATGTCACCACAATGGCCCAGGGAAGTAAACCCTATAGTGGGGGTAAACAAATGCTATCAGTGCCTCCTAGTTCAGTCATGTCAGGTATAGGGAGCAGGTGTTGCTGTGGCTTCCCAGACAGGTAGGCAGGGACATGTAAGGGCAGGTACTCATTCATCTCAGGATGGTCCCCTGCTCGTAAAGCTATGGGAGGAATGTCATGTCAGCTTACTGCCCACATACAGAACAAAGATGAGAAGGGGACTTCTGTGATCATATAGTCAACCACCTCATGATTACCACCCTCTGTGCATTACTGAGGACAAACAGGTGCCATCCTAGTCATCTGTGACATTATGCCACTAATGTGAGGACTATGTTGGTGCGCTGTCCACTAGGCCTGGGAGGCAGTGAGTTCCTGCAGGTGCTTCAGCTCTCCCACAACAGGATCTCTGGCCTGCAACCTGGAGATCTTTGCAGGTGCCCCCATCTGAGAGAGCTTTGCCTGCAGCACAACCACATCTCCAACATCCACCCACATGCCCTCAAGGACCTCCCAGAGCTCAAGGTAACTACAAATCATTAATAGTAACGACTGCATCACAACATGTTATCTGGTTACCAGCTGACCCAAACCTCACCTGAGCTCAGTACTATAAAACAGATTTCTGACATACCTATCATTTTCATAATGACATCCTTCAAAGGTCCTGGATCTGAGCTTCAACCTGTTGACCACAATCTCTCCATCCGCCTACCTGTCGCTACATAACCTGAATGCCCTGGTGGAGGTGAGTGGTAACAGGTGGAGGTGTGACTGCAGCCTGCGGAGCGTGAGGAGGTGGATGGCCTACGATAGGCAAAGGGCCCAACAGCAGATCTGGAGGGGGGTGGTGTGTTCCTCCCCCTCCACCCACACAGGTAGAGACCTGCTACACTTGGAGGACAGTGACCTCACCTGCTCTACAGCGGAGAACAGGGAGGGGCTCCACCAGGATGTGACAGTGACTGAGGGGACAGAGATCCTGCTGCCCTGCGGCACCCTGCGGCAAGGTAACACACCCAGACAGGAAGGTGCTACCTTTCACTTGTTGCATTACACCAATATTACATTTGTTTGTAACAACTTACATTTCAGATCAATCATATAAGATGTGATGTGAATAAAGTAGCAGCCTTAATGATATATTTTTTTAATCATTCTTGGTTTTATGACAGTAATACACTGATGTATTTGTTCTAGATTCAACATGGTGGACGACTAATGGACAAGTTTCTGGAAGTCAGATGGGCCTGCTGATCAGTGACATCACAGAGGAAGACGCAGGGCTGTACGTGTGCATGTCTGGGCCAGAAGAGCAGTATATATCTGTATTTAACATCCATGTGCATAAGGCACAGAGGAAAAGCAGAGGCACCAGGAGTTTACACTGGGAGAGGAAGCTGATAAACACACAGGTAGGCAGCCTACAGAGGGAGGGTCAGGGGACAGACCTGAACTCTCTAGATCTCTACAGGGCTTCTCAGAGAACACAGTCTGACCTGGTCCTGGCTGTCTGCCTGTCTGTATTCATCACCTTCCTGTTAGCATTTATACTTGGTGCTCTTGCCAGACCTCTCCTGGACCCTCTCTGGAGGAGGTGCTGTAACCGTACCAAGCAAAGCTCCTCCCCAGCCCAGTCGGTCTCCTCTGGTGGGCAGGGGCCCTACGACAATGGCGCCTATTCAGATGAGGCGCAGGAGGAACTAGGAACACACAGGGAGAGTAGAGTGACATTCAGAGGACATCCTTCAGAAATAAGGGATCAGAGTAGCATTCCATACTATGATACGGTGGCCAATGGCAGACAGGACAACCTCGCTGGGGAATATGATGCAACATATGAGAATGTTTATGCAAAGGATATCTCACACCCCTCCCTTGAGGTCCATCACCCACCTGACGAGAAGCCCAGGGCACAGGACTCTGTCAGCTCAGGCAGCTCCCAACAGGACAGCCCAGAGACAGACACCCATAGTGGAGAACTCTCTGATGTCTCTCTGAGTGAACCACAAGTGGGTGCTCACCCAGTTCATACCCACCATGGCATGGAGTTTGAACCCATCCCTGACCCAGAACAGTTGCAGGGATATCGAAGCTCGTCCGTGTCTTCACACTCTGACCAGGAGAGGCTGGATAGGGATCAGGATATGCACTGGCCCAAAAACTATTTGGCTCAAAGATTGGAAGAGAAGTGCAAGACCCAGAACAATCCCTGGGAGCATCAATCCCCCCAGAAGGAAGATGACTCATTTGAGCAGAGTTCAGATTTCCCTATGGTTAAACAAGTTGATGTGCCACAGATCAAGATCGGCAGCGTGGGTGAGATCCCTGAATTTACAGCTGAGCCCTTTACGGATTGGAAACCAATCAAGGCAGATCCAAACCCCATGGAGCCTGAGCTGTGGAATGATAGTGGAGAGAGCTTTGAGTTCCCTGATTCTATCCGAGGTGCATCGGCACAGTCCAGCAGTCAAGATCTCTCGGGTTCTGCTTTTGACGATCAGTTGAGAAAGAAGTATGAACAAGCTCGGAATGAAGAACCACTGGTGAAAGACCAGAGGGAGAATAATAAGCTGCTGGAGCTGAACTTAAGTTACAGTGGGAATGAACCTACAGTTTACACTGTGAACCCAGAGACGGAGGTAGTGAAGGAGAAGATGATTGTCCAGAATGTGGGTGAACTGATACAGGAAGTTCAGAGTGCTCTGAAAACACAGGAGTGCTATGATATGTCCAGTGATCGTGGGGATGAACCCACAAAGTACACAGTGAACGAGGACGATTCAGCTCAAGTTCCAGATGTCATGTACAGGGATCCATCTCTCAGTCTTGGCACCAAAGAGACAGTGTCTCCAAGGAAAACTCTCAATATTGGCTTTAAGAAACACACCAAGCCCCTTCCACAACTGTCTTTGCCAAAAACATCCCTCCCTTTCTCCACCTCTTCAGACTCTCAAACTCAACTCTTCTATGTCCCCCCACTTGGGAGACGTCTGGATAGCCATCCCCCTCAGGAAGCTCCACCTGCTGCCCCAAGAACACCCCCACCCTCTGGTTCATCCTCTTCTAGAACCGGGAGCGAGGATGAGACTACAATGAACCGAAAAAGAAAAGAGAAAGCTAAGATCCCTGACGTCACATATAGGGATTACTCTCTCAGATCTGGAGACACATCAACTAAAGTATCTTTCTCTCCAAGAAAATATCTAAATATTGGCTTCTCCAGCGAGAGTTCTCAATATCAACATGAGTCTGTGACAAGGTACGAGAGTGTCACCAGAACAAAGGGTGTAGACTTTGATGAAGACAGCAAGCTTCGTCCCCAAATGTCTTTGCCCAAAACATCACTCCTTTCCACCACCTCCTCAGACAGGGTCAGAGCTGAAGAGCCATCAGTTAAAATCTACATCCCTGAATTTAGGAGACGTCAGAATATTCAGCCCCCTCAGGAAGCTCCACCTGCCAAATCATCCTCTTCCAGCTGTGAGAGTGGAGATGAGACTCCAAAACACACAATGAAACCAGCTAAAGCCATCACAGATTATTTTTCCCCAAGGAGAACACTCAATATCAGCTTTAACAACTCAGCCAGTACCACAGATGAGGTGGAGAGGAAGACCGAAGCAGAGGACAGGTGGGATCAGCCAAGGCTTGGTAAAGTGAAGGCGCTGTCAGAGAGAACACGAAGGGACACAGAGGAAAGTTCTACAGACATGAATGTTTCTTTCTCCCAAATAAGAGCGCTCAATATCAACTTTGATGCCTTAGACAGCAGCACAGACGAGGTGGGGAGGAGTACCGGAGCAGACTACAGTAACCCTACTGAAGAAATCAGTCCCTCTCCCCAACTGTCATTGTACAAAACACAATTTTTCTCTACCCCCACAGATGAGGCGAGGCCTAGAGGAGAGTATTCACTCCAAATGCCCCTACACAGGAAGCGCTTAGTTGTAGACATCCAGCCCCCCCTGGCTCTACCGGATGCCCCAGCAACACCTCCACCATCCCCAGAGGGAGAGGAGGCAGCAGGGTCTGGGTGGAGGAGTAGGGAACAACAGATGAGAGCCATGGATGGATTTGGCTGTAACTCCATGACACAGGGAGACAGGAGCTATATGGGGTTAGTGGTTGCTAAACCATTCGGCATATCTCGTCCATATCAGAGCGTTACCTCAGAAACCATTATGACCACCCGGTGTAGTGAGGTCTCTACCTCTGGTGACCTCAATATGGCCTACTCCAACTCCACCCTCCATTTTGAAACACACAAAGAGGGCAGTGAAGCTTGAGAGCTACAACTGTAATTGTTTGTACTGATTAAAGAAATCCCCTGAGAAGTTAATGAGTTGAGAGCTACAACTGTAATTGTTTGTACTGATTAAAGAAATCCCCTGAGAAGTTAATGAGTTGAGAGCTACAACTGTAATTGTTTGTACTGATTAAAGAAATCCCCTGAGAAGTTAATGAGTTGAGAGCTACAACTGTAATTGTTTGTACTGATTAAAGAAATCCCCTGAGAAGTTAATGAGTTGAGAGCTACAACTGTAATTGTTTGTACTGATTAAAGAAATCCCCTGAGAAGTTAATGAGTTGAGAGCTACAACTGTAATTGTTTGTACTGATTATAGAAATCCCCTGAGAAGTTAATGAGTTGAGAGCTACAACTGTAATTGTTTGTACTGATTAAAGAAATCCCCTGAAGTTAATGAGTTGAGAGCTACAACTGTAATTGTTTGTACTGATTAAAGAAATCCCCTGAGAAGTTAATGAGTTGAGAGCTACAACTGTAATTGTTTGTACTGATTAAAGAAATCCCCTGAGAAGTTAATGAGTTGAGAGCTACAACTGTAATTGTTTGTACTGATTAAAGAAATCCCCTGAGAAGTTAATGAGTTGAGAGCTACAACTGTAATTGTTTGTACTGATTAAAGAAATCCCCTGAGAAGTTAATGCAGCAGATGAAAGTTGTTAAAACGTAAGTTGTTTATTTTAATTACAGAATTATACGGTTATTACATTGTTGTAAATGAGTAACACCAGACATGTTTGTCTTAATGAAAATAGCTGTTTAAGTGACTGAATTATTTCAGACTGAGGCAAATAAAAGGTGGGACCATTAAAACCCAATTTCCCAGATTCATATCCACCTACTTTACTCACTCAGTACCCTAGTCCCCTCTATTTTGCTACAAAATTGTCTTTATGACACTATCATAAATAAACCTGTAATGAAAGTCGCCCATATTGTGTTTGATGTTTTTATATCAGTTGATCTATGGGTACCTGGATAATAAGGTGCACACATGACGTGGTAATGCAATAGTAAAAATACATTAGGCCTACAGTAGCGGAATCAAACATGATCCTGTGCAATTTAAAAACACAGAACGAACATCTCATCACAAACCACATTTGAATCTTTCTGTAAAGGAAGATGGCAAAGCAAAAATGAATGACAACAGTAAGTTAATATAGAGATACTGTAGGTTACAGTGAAAACACATACTGTACATACATATACAGTCAGGACAGGGTTGTTCAACCTCCTGCATTACCAATGTAGAACACCATCTGAATTAGACTTATTGGTGCGCAGTCCAGCCACTAGCTCCATCTCCAAAAACCTAATATAGATAAATATACTGATGACTGGACAGGACAGCCAAAGCATCATGGATCACTGATAGGTGGAGATCTCATGTGACCTTACTACTTCATAAATTGATCCATTTACTGTATATGCTTTAGTTGTGGATAAGATGCCACTGGGTTTGACCAATTCATGATTGACATGTCAAAAGATCTGACACCATTCTTACAACACAGTCTCATGTTAATTTCAGTTAATGTCCATTTGTTTGAGAGACTGACTTTGTTGTTTTTACTGTGTGTGATAGGGGGAGGGGTTGGCAAATGAAGGAGGGAACTCCTCTTCCTCAAATGAGGTTACATGTGTGTTTCAGCTCTGAATATACACAATCATGGTTTTCATAAAGCGTTAAGACAACATGGAGGATATCAAATGAAGCACAAATTCCTGTACAAAAAACAAAACAATTTTTCAAAAATCTCATCCATTCTGACGGAGAGCGTGCAACGTTTCACTCATGACAATTGAGCGCCACATCACAGCCAGAGAAAAGTTTATACATGTGTTACAAGAACATTAGCAAAAGCATAGCATCGTCACAGGGGTCTAACTCTAACCCTTCAATGTCCATGGTCTAACTCTAACCCTTCAATGTCCATGGTCTAACTAACACTTTAATGTCCATGGTCTGACTCTAACCCTTCAATGTCCATGGTCTGACTCTAACCCTTCAATGTCCATGGTCTAACTCTAACCCTTCAATGTCCATGGTCTAACTCTAACCCTTCAATGTCCATGGTATAACTCTAACCCTTCAATGTCCATGGTCTAACTCTAACCCTTCAATGTCCATGGTCTAACTCTAACCCTTCAATGTCCATGGTCTAACTCTAACCCTTCAATGTCCATGGTCTAACTCTAACCCTTCAATGTCCATGGTCTAACTCTAACCCTTCAATGTCCATGGTCTAACTCTAACCCTTCAATGTCCATGGTCTAACTCTAACCCTTCAATGTCCATGGTCTGACTAACCCTTCAATGTCCATGGTCTAACTAACCCTTCAATGTCCATGGTCTAACTCTAACCCTTCAATGTCCATGGTCTAACTCTAACCCTTCAATGTCCATGGTCTAACTCTAACCCTTCAATGTCCATGGTCTAACTAACCCTTCAATGTCCATGGTCTGACTCTAACCCTTCAATGTCCATGGTCTAACTCTAACCCTTCAATGTCCATGGTCTAACTCTAACCCTTCAATGTCCATGGTCTAACTCTAACCCTTCAATGTCCATAGTCTAACTCTAACCCTTCAATGTCCATGGTCTAACTCTAACCCTTCAATGTCCATGGTCTAACTCTAACCCTTCAATGTCCATGGTCTGACTCTAACCCTTCAATGTCCATGGTCTAACTCTAACCCTTCAATGTCCATGGTCTAACTAACCCTTCAATGTCCATGGTCTAACTAACCCTTCAATGTCCATGGTCTGACTCTAACCCTTCAATGTCCATGGTCTAACTAACCCTTCAATGTCCATGGTCTAACTAACCCTTCAATGTCCATGGTCTAACTCTAACCCTTCAATGTCCATGGTCTAACTCTAACCCTTCAATGTCCATGGTCTAACTAACCCTTCAATGTCCATGGTCTAACTCTAACCCTTCAATGTCCATGGTCTAACTAACCCTTCAATGTCCATGGTCTAACTCTAACCCTTCAATGTCCATGGTCTAACTCTAACCCTTCAATGTCCATGGTCTGACTCTAACCCTTCAATGTCCATGGTCTAACTCTAACCCTTCAATGTCCATGGTTTTGAGACATCTTGAATGATAAGCCCAAAAGTCTCATTTCATCCTGATCTAATCCCTGACCACTGTGTGTGCGCACGCACGGGTGTGTTGAGCAAGTAAAGCAAACTCCATAAAAAATGTTGAGAAAAAAAAATGTACAAACCTACAGCTTAGAAACATAGATTGGTCACGTAAACCATGCTGGGGGCTAAAATAGTTTAGCACAGGCTGGTGGTATCATAGTGAGCATGGGGATGAAAACCACTGGGGGCTCAAATCACTGGCACAAATTACTTAGTTATAGTAAACTGTGGAGGTGTCATCGTCCATCTGTAACAGCTTTAGGGACCATGGCTAAAAGAACAACTACTGTAACACTCAGCCTGACAAATGTACTTCTTTAAGAATTCCAATTCAACCCAAATATAGGACAAAACTGATAGAAAAGATGGGTTCTGTAGGTTATAAAGAGACAAGCACAGATCATGTTCAAAGCACGGATATACAATATTCAAATGTGCCCAGGTCAAAATGACCTTGATTTAAGACTAAGACCGACTGTTCAAAAGGGAGGGATTTTGTTTGTTTAATTCCTCCTCACGGGAGCGAGGGGTTGAAGAGTGGATTTTTCTCTAACACAAAACCATTTAGCCCACATCAGCCACTCATGAGAACAGTTATCCTATCACACAGCACACAGTGAGGGGATGCAACACCACAGGGTCTGCCATGTGCTTAACCACAATGCAACATGGGTAGGGAACATTACCCGGAGATAGTTGGCGTCTCCATAGTGACCATAAGTAATCTACATCCCAATCTCGCCAGGGCAGCTTACACACAGTTGTGTACCTTACACCCCCCTGCAATCATTACCTGGAAGCACCACCTGTCATCGCTGACACACACCTCTCCATTTTGTATAGTTTGTTTTCTCATAGCCGTCGTCGTCATATTATGTTGTTTTGTTGACATTTGTTGCAGTGTACCTGATGCTATGACATCTCTCTTTCTTTGTACCATTCCACAAACTCATCCAACAAAACTGGCCCTGACAAAATTAGAGAAAAGAATGATAACATTAGGGAATTGATCAGCTGTACCACTATGAGAATGAGTGTATTAGTATCAGTGTGCGTGTGGATACTCACAGGCTCCATCCTCGTCATAGTTACTGAGTTCCAGGTTGATTGTCCTGCTGAACTCTAAAACGTTGCACCACTGGTCTTTGTTGATGACCTTATACTTGGATTGCTAAATAAATTAACATAGACAGGCAGTCAATACAAAGAACACTACATTCACACACAGTTCCCTCACTTTATTAAGTTGAATGTTAAACAGGCTAGACTCCATACCTCTAAAAACTGATTGAACACAGGAAACAGTGACCAAGTCTTTCCCAGGAGAAGCCCCAACATGCACTTGGCGGTGTTCAGGTCTAAACTCCTCTGGTCCTTTTCCTGTACAATCAAAAATATACAGACATCGCTAAGGTCCCGGGTCAAATACGACTCAATTTAAATATTTAACTGTAAGTGATTAAGTAATACAGTAAGCCTACTAGTAACGGTCAATGATTCTGTGTAATTCATGAGGACAAATCCAAATCCCATGTGCTTTGTTTATTAAATGGTATTGATCTCACTTCAAGCACTATATTTCCATTCACTGTAAAGCTCAAATAAATTGCTTTCAGGGGAACATGCCTTACTTCAAGCCAGACTATGTAAATAGCCCATCAGTACTCTTGACAAGCACTTCAGCCATGCAAGACAAACAAGAAAATAATCTTGACACTCAAAACTTATGAATACAAAACTGAGAGCTGACAGCACAGCAATATTTTCATACCCAACATCACAGATTTTTTTGTGTTTATTTTTAAAGTTTAATCTGTCGTGTGTTGAATCTAAATATCAACAAATAAATATCCAAGGGGAATGAATATCCCAGTCAGAGGAAATCTAGTGATAATACCGCAGATCAGGTTTTGCCTCACTCACCCGAGCAAAGTCGAAGGCGTATCTGTAAATGAGCTTAAAGTTGCTGGTGTTGTTTAGGACAGACCTCAGGTAGTCCAGGGAGTTCCTCAGCCTCTCTGTGGAGTCGCACCTGACAACGCCAGAGAGACATGTTAGAGAAAGACTAGAGTCCCAGCTGTCAGAGTGTAGACTATAAAACAAGACAGTTAACTATAAAGTAGACTATATGGGTAGACTACACTGCTCAAAAAAATAAAGGGAACACTTAAACAACAATGTAACTCCAAGTCAATCACACTTCTGTGAAATCAAACTGTCCACTTATGAAGCAACACTGATTGACAATACATTTCACATGCTGTTGTGCAAATGGAATAGACAACAGGTGGAAATTATAGGCAATTAGCAAGACACCCCCAAAAACGGAGTGGTTCTGCAGGTGGTGACAAAAGACCACTTCTCAGTTCCTATGCTTCTTGGCTGATGTTTTGGTCACTTTTGAATGCTGGCGGTGCTTTCACTCGTGGTAGCATGACACGGAGTCTACAACCCACACAAGTGGTTCAGGTAGTGCAGCTCATCCAGGATGGCACATCAATGCGAGCTGTGGCAAGAAGGTTTGCTGTGTCTGTCAGCGTAGTGTCCAGAGCATGGAGGCGCTACCAGGAGACAGGCCAGTACATCAGGAGACGTGGAGGAGGCCGTAGGAGGGCAACAACCCAGCAGCAGGACCGCTACCTCCGCCTTTGTGCAAGGAGGAGCAGGAGGAGCACTGCCAGAGCCCTGCAAAATGACCTCCAGCAGGCCACAAATGTGCATGTGTCTGCTCAAACGGCTCCATGAGGGTGGTATGAGGGCCCGACGTCCACAGGTGGGGGTTGGGCTTACAGCCCAACACCGTGCAGGACGTTTGGCATTTGTCAGAGAACACCAAGATTGGCAAATTTGCCACTGGCGCCCAGTGCTCTTCACAGATGAAAGCAGGTTCACACTGAGCACGTGACAGACGTGACAGTCTGGAGACGCCGTGGAGAACGTTCTGCTGCCTGCAACATCCTCCAGCATGACCGGTTTGGCGGTGGGTCAGTCATGGTGTGGGGTGGCATTTCTTTGGGGGGGCCGCACAGCCCTCCATGTGCTCGCCAGAGGTAGCCTGACTGCCATTAGGTACCGAGATGAGATCCTTAGACCCCTTGTGAGACCATATGCTGGTGCGGTTGGCCCTGGGTTGCTCCTAATGAAAGACAATGCCAGACCTCATGTGGCTGGAGTGTGTCAGCAGTTCCTGCAAGAGGAAGGCCATTGATGCTATGGACTGGCCCGCCCGTTCCCCAGACCTGAATCCAATTGAGCACATCTGGGACATCATGTCTCGCTCCATCCACCAACACCACATTGCACCACAGACGGTCCAGGAGTTGGCGGATGCTTTAGTCCAGTTCTGGGAGGAGATCCCTCGGGAGACCATCCGCCACCTCATCAGGAGCATGCCCAGGCGTTGTAGGGAGGTCATACAGGCACGTGGAGGCCAAACACACTACTGAGCCTCACTTTGACTTGTTTTAAGGACATTACATCAAAGTTGGATCAGCCTGTAGTGTGGTTTTCCACTTTAATTTTGAGTGTGACTCCAAATCCAGACCTCCATGGGTTGATAAATTTGATTTCCATTGATCATTTTTGTGTGATTTTGTTGTCAGCACATTCAACTATGTAAAGAAAAAACTATTTAATTAAGAATATTTCATTCATTCAGATCTAGGATGTGTTATTTTAGTGTTCCCTTTATTTTGTTGAGCAGTGTATAACCCCAGTCTGGGGTCAGCACCATTTTGTACACTGCACAGCCTGGAATGGAAATAAACTATATGGACAGTCACGCACAGAACATACGTACAGTTGAAGTCGGAAGTTTACAAACATCTTAGCCAAATATATTTACACTCAGTTTTTCACAATTCCTAACCTTTAATCCGGGTAAAAATTCCCTGTCTTAAGTCAGTTAGGATCACCACTTTATTTTAAGAATATGAAATGTCAGAATAATAGCAGAGAATGATTTATTTCAGATTTAATTTCTTTCATCACATTCCCAGTGGGTCAGAAATGTACATACACTCAACTAGTATTTGGTAGCATCGCCTTTAAATTGTTTAACTTGGGTCAAACATTTAGGGTAGCCTTCCACAAGCTTCCCACAATAATTTGGGGGAATTTTGGCCCATACCTCCTGACAGAGCTGATGTAACTGAGTCAGGTTTGTAGGCCTCCTTGCTCACACACGCTTTTTCAGTTCTGCCCACAAATTTTCTATAGGATTGAGGTCAGGGCTTTGTGATGGCCACTCCAAAACCTTGACTTAGTTGTCCTTAAGACATTTTGCCACAACTTTGGAAGTATGCTTGGGGTCATTGTCCATTTGGAAGACCCATTTGTGACCAAGTTTAAACTTCCTGACTGATGTCTTGAGATGTTGCTTCAATATATCCACATAATTTTCCTACCTCATGATGCCATCTATTTTGTGAAGTGCACAATCCCTCCTGCGGCAAAGCACCCCCACTACATGAGGCTGCCACCCCCGTGCTTCACAGTTGGGATTGTGTTCTTCAGCTTGCAAGCCTCCCCTTTTTTCCTCCAAACATAACGATGGTCATTATGGCCAAACAGTTCTATTTTTGTTTCATCAGACAAGAGGACATTTATTTTAGTCTGGCTTTTTTTTATGGCGGTTTTGGAGCAGTGGCTTCTTCCTTGCTGAGCGGCCTTTCAGGTTATGTCGATATAGGACTCATTTTACTGTGGATATAGATACTTTTGTACCCGTTTCCTTCTGCATCTTCACAAGGTCCTTTGCTGTTGTTCTGGGATTGATTTGCACTTTTCGCACCAAAGTACGTTCATCTCTAGGAGAATGAACACGTCTCCTTTCTGAGCGTTATGACAGCTGCTTGGTCCCATGGTGTTTATACTCAAACTATTGTTTGTACAGATGAAAGTGGTACCTTCAGGATTTTGGAAATTTCTCCCAAGGATGAACCAGACTTGTGGAAATCTACAATTTTTTTTCTGAGGTCTTGGCGGATTTATTTTGATTTTCCCATGATGTCAAGCAAAGAGGCACTGAGTTTGAAGGGAGGCCTTGAAATACATCAACAGGTACACCTCCAATTGACTCAAATTATGTAAATTAGCCTATCAGAAGCTTCTAAAGCAATGACATCATTTTCTGAAATTTTCCAAGCTGTTTAAAAGGCACAGTCAACTTAGTGTAAACTTCTGACCCACTTCTGACCCATGTAAACTTCTGACCCACTGGAATTGTGATACATAATAATACATGATAAGTGAAATAATCTGTAAACAATTGCTGGAAGAATTACTTGCAAAGTAGATATCCTAACCGACTTTCCAAAACTCTCGTTTGTTAACAAGAAATGTGTGGATTGGTTGAAAAACTAGTTTTAATGACTCCAACCTAAGTGTATGTAAACTCCCGACTTCAACTGTATAATAAAAACACACAAATTAAGAGCAGACTTACTGCAAGGAGCCCATGCCTTTCAACCACTCCTGTAGGGTGAAGTAGCCCATACTCTGGGCATCTAACTTCCAGGCCAGAACCAGCATCACCACCTGTTCACAAACACCATACACTCACATATTATTATAAACTGAAATGCTTGATATTTCAAAAATGTACTTTCCAATTAATAATTTGAATCTTTGTGCCATCTTTCAATAACATAGTTTCCCCCAACTCAAACACAGGAGACTGAAAAGATTTGGCATGGGTCCTCAGATCCTTAAAAAGGTTCTACAGCTGCACCATCGAGAGCATCCTGACTGGTTGCATCACTGCCTGGTATGGCAACTGCTCGGCCTCCGAACACAAGGCACTGCAGAGGGTAGTACATCACTGGAGCCAAGCTTCCTGCCATCCAGGACCTCTATACCAGGCGGTGTCAAAGGAAGGCCCTAAAAATTATCAAAGACTCCAGCCACCCTAGTCATAGACTGTTCTCTCTGCTACCACAAGGCAAGCAGTACCGGAGTGCCAAGTCTAGGTCCAAGAGGCTTCTAAACAGCTTCTACCCCCAAGACATAAGACTCCTGAGCATCTTGTCAAATGGCTACCCAGACTATTTGCATTGCCCCCTCCCCTCACCACTGCCACTTTATGTTGTCATCTATGCATAGTCACTTTAACTCCACCTACATACTACTTCAACTAACCAGTGCCCCCGCACATCGACTCTGTACCGGCACCCCCCCTGTATATATTGTTCATTTTTACTGCGGCTCTTTAATTGCTTGTTACATTTATTTCTTATTCTTATTGTTATTTTTTTTAAACTGCATTGTTGGTTAGGGGCATGTAAGTAAGCATTTCACTGTAAGGTCTACACCAGTTGTATTCGACTCATGTGACTAATACAGTGCCTTGCGAAAGTATTCGGCCCCCTTGAACTTTGCGACCTTTTGCCACATTTCAGGCTTCAAACATAAAGATATAAAACTGTATTTTTTTGTGAAGAATCAACCACAAGTGGGACACAATCATGAAGTGGAACGACATTTATTGGATATTTCAAACTTTTTTAACAAATCAAAAACTGAAAAATTGGGCGTGCAAAATTATTCAGCCCCCTTAAGTTAATACTTTGTAGCGGCACCTTTTGCTGCGATTACAGCTGTAAGTCACTTGGGGTATGTCTATCAGTTTTGCACATCGAGAGACTGAATTTTTTTCCCATTCCTCCTTGCAAAACAACTCGAGCTCAGTGAGGTTGGATGGAGAGCATTTGTGAACAGCAGTTTTCAGTTCTTTCCACATATTCTCGATTGGATTCAGGTCTGGACTTTGACTTGGCCATTCTAACACCTGGATATGTTTATTTTTGAGCCATTCCATTGTAGATTTTGCTTTATGTTTTGGATCATTGTCTTGTTGGAAGACAAAATCTCCACCCCAGTCTCAGGTCTTTTGCAGACTCCATCAGGTTTTCTTCCAGAATGGTCCTGTATTTGGCTCCATCCATCTTCCCATCAATTTTAACCATCTTCCCTGTCCCTGCTGAAGAAAAGCACGCCCAAACCATGATGCTGCCACCACCATGTTTGACAGTGTGGATGGTGTGTTCAGGGTGATGTGCTGTGTTGCTTTTACGCCAAACATAACGTCTTGCATTGTTGCCAAAAAGTTCAATTTTGGTTTCATCTGACCAGAGCACCTTCTTCCACACGTTTGGTGTGTCTCCCAGGTGGCTTGTGGCAAACTTTAAACAACACTTTTTATGGATATCTTTAAGAAATGGCTTTCTTCTTGCCACTCTTCCATAAAGGCCAGATTTGTGCAATATACGACTGATTGTTGTCCTATGGACAGAGTATCCCACCTCAGCTGTAGATCTCTGCAGTTCATCCAGAGTGATCATGGGCCTCTTGGCTGCATCTCTGATCAGTCTTCTCCTTGTATGAGCTGAAAGTTTAGAGGGACGGCCAGGTCTTGGTAGATTTGCAATGGTCTGATACTCCTTCCATTTCAATATTATCGCTTGCACAGTGCTCCTTGGGATGTTTAAAGCTTGGGAAATCTTTTTGTATCCAAATCCGGCTTTAAACTTCTTCACAACAGTATCTCGGACCTGCCTGGTGTGTTCCTTGTTCTTCATGATGCTCTCTGCGCTTTTGACGGACCTCTGAGACTATCACAGTGCAGGTGCATTTATACGGAGACTTGATTACACACAGGTGGATTGTATTTATCATCATTAGTCATTTAGGTCAACATTGGATCATTCAGAGATCCTCACTGAACTTCTGGAGAGAGTTTGCTGCACTGAAAGTAAAGGGGCTGAATAATTTTGCACGCCCAATTTTTCAGTTTTTGATTTGTTAAAAAAGTTTGAAAGATCCAATAAATGTCGTTCCACTTCATGATTGTGTCCCACTTGTTGTTGATTCTTCAAAAAAATACAGTTTTATATCTTTATGTTTGAAGCCTGAAATGTGGCAAAAGGTCGCAAAGTTCAAGGGGGCCGAATACTTTCGCAAGGCACTGTAACATTTGATTTGAGTTTGTCAAAGACTTCAGCCACCCAGGTCATAGACTGTACTCTCTGCTACCGCACGACAAGCTGTACCAATGCACCAAGTCTGGAACCAACAGAACCCTGAACAGTTCTACCATCAAGTCATAAGACTGCTGAACAGTTATACCATCAAGTCATAGGACTGCTGAACAGTTCTACCATCAAGTCATAAGACTGCTGAACAGTTCTACCATCAAGTCATAAGACTGCTGAACAGTTCTACCCTCAAGTCATAAGACTGCTGAACAGTTCTACCCTCAAGTCATAAGACTGCTGAACAGTTCATCAAATGGCCACCTGGACTATTTGCATTATCTCACTTTTTTGTTGCGTCAACTCTCTTGCATTGGCTCTATGCACACTCACTGGACTCTACCCACACCCACACACACACACTACACTGACACTCCAAGACACACACGCAGTGGAAGAAGATACTCGCGACTAGTGATGGCTGATGTGAGAGCACAACATGAGGACTACATTGTTTGGATGGCAGACCATCTGTGGGCTATCCAGGATTAAAAACACCTTATGTGGAAATCTCAATGAAGAGACATTCCCACAGAAGTCCTAGGGTCACTGAAGCCAGGAGAGTTGAATTGAATTGACTAAATGAATATTTCTGTGTGAATTAAAATTGTCATATTTGACTGTTTCAAGAGTTTATAAAGAGCTAAGAATTTTGACATGTTTTATTGTACTGTAAGTGGTATAGATTTATTATTACAGAGAAACTGTTATTCTGTTTGTCAGACAGCGGATAGTTCAAAGAGGAGCGACACTGGTGCCCCTGGTTAATTTAGAGAAGAGTTGTGATGATTAGATTCAAGAATGTGTGTGTGTGTTGTTTTCATGCCTTTGTTTTAATGTTTTGGGCCATGCAAAGTGATGTTAATTAGCCGATAGGAGATACCGGGAGTTGGCACTCTTGGAAGAATAAAAGCTTTACTTAAACTTAGATCATGTTTGGATCTAAAACCTGAGTTCTTGACCAATAGCATTACTGTAAAGTTAACCTCCATGTAGGTCTGATATCCGATTGGTGTAACCGCTGCTTCTAAGAGGTGTGACAATTGGGGTTGGCAAGACCAACACAGAGAATCCTGAATTCCTAAAACACCACATAGCAAATTCTTGCATACAGTTGATAAAAATAGTAATTTCTGGGCTGCCCTACACACACACACGCATATTGACGCCACACACACACACTGCTGATACTGTTTATTATAAATCCGGGTTGCCTAGTCCCTTTTACCTCAGCTACCTCCTACCCCTGCACATTGACTCGGTACCGGCACTCCTTGAATAAATCCTCAGTTATATTACTGTGTTTCCATTTCACAAATTTTTCTCACTTTTTAACTCTGCATTGTTGTGAAAGGGCTCGTAAGTAAGCATTTCACAGTAAAGTCTACACCTGTTGTATTCAGAGCATTTGACAAATAACATTTTATTTATGATTTGCATGCACATGCAGATGGATTATAAATGTCACTCATCTACATAGACATGAATAGCCAACCTTACATTTTCGGGTTCCACTCCAATGTCTTCACAGAACTTCTCCATTCCCTCTGGCCCCACAACATCGTCACGGACTATCAAAGAGACACACACACAGCCATTATACATACTGTATGACATCACAACCAGACACTCCACTCTATTACATGGTGTGATGTCATAATCAGGAGGTCAAAGCATTCACTATTATAACCAATCATAGTTTGTGATATCTTCATTGTTATGATGTCATACAATTCTAACATCACAGCAAAAATGACAATCACAATGCATACATACAGTACCCGTCCAAAGTTTGGACACACCTACACATGCAAAGGTTTTTCTTTATGTTTACTATTTTCTACATTGTAGAATACATTGTTGCTTTGCACACTCTTGGCATTCTCTCAACCAGCTTCAACTGGAATGCTTTTCCAACAGTCTTGAAGGAGTTCCCACATATGCTGAGCACTTGTTGGCTGTTTTTCCTTCACTTTGCGGTCCAACTCATCCCAAACCATCTCAAGTGGGTTGAGGTCAGGTGATTGTAGAGGCCAGGTCAACTGATGCAGCACTCATTCAAATCAAATAAAATTTTATTTGTCACATACACATGGTTAGCAGATGTTAATGCGAGTGTAGCGAAATGCTTGTGCTTCTAGTTCCGACAATGCAGTAATAACAAGTAATCTAACTAACAATTCCAAAACTACTGTCTTGTACACAGTGTAAGGGGATAAAGAATATGTACATAAGGATATATGAATGAGTGATGGTACAGAGCAGCATAGGCAAGATACAGTAGATGGTATCGAGTACAGTATATACATATGAGATGAGTATGTAAACAAAGTGGCATAGTTAAAGTGGCTAGTGATACATGTATTACATAAGAATACAGTCGATGATATAGAGTACAGTATATGCGTATGCATATGAGATGAATAATGTAGGGTAAGTAACATTATATAAGGTAGCATTGTTTAAAGTGGCTAGTGATATATTTACATCATTTCCCATCAATTCCCATTATTAAAGTGGCTGGAGTTGAGTCAGTGTCAGTGTGTTGGCAGCAGCCACTCAATGTTAGTGGTGGCTGTTTAACAGTCTGATGGCCTTGAGATAGAAGCTGTTTTTCAGTCTCTCGGTCCCAGCTTTGATGCACCTGTACTGACCTCGCCTTCTGGATGATAGCGGGGTGAACAGGCAGTGGCTCGGGTGGTTGATGTCCTTGATGATCTTTATGGCCTTCCTGTGACATCGGGTGGTGTAGGTGTCCTGGAAGGCAGGTAGTTTGCCCCCGGTGATGCGTTGTGCAGACCTCACTACCCTCTGGAGAGCCTTACGGTTGAGGCCGGAGCAGTTGCCGTACCAGGCGGTGATACAGCCCGACAGGATGCTCTCGATTGTGCATCTGTAGAAGTTTGTGAGTGCTTTTGGTGACAAGCCAAATTTCTTCAGCCTCCTGAGGTTGAAGAGGCACTGCTGCGCCTTCTTCACAATGCTGTCTGTGTGAGTGGACCAATTCAGTTTGTCTGTGATGTGTATGCCGAGGAACTTAAAACTTGCTACCCTCTCCACTACTGTTCCATCGATGTGGATAGGGGGGTGTTCCCTCTGCTGTTTCCTGAAGTCCACAATCATCTCCTTAGTTTTGTTGACGTTGAGTGTGAGGTTATTTTCCTGACACCACACTCCGAGGGCCCTCACCTCCTCCCTGTAGGCCGTCTCGTCGTTGTTGGTAATCGTCGTTGTTGTGTCGTCCGCAAACTTGATGATTGAGTTGGAGGCGTGCGTGGCCACGCAGTCGTGGGTGAACAGGGAGTACAGGAGAGGGCTCAGAACGCACCCTTGTGGGGCCCCAGTGTTGAGGATCAGCGGGGGGGAGATGTTGTTGCCTACCCTCACCACCTGGGGGCGGCCCGTCAGGAAGTCCAGTACCCAGTTGCACAGGGCGGGGTCGAGACCCAGGGTCTCGAGCTTGATGACGAGCTTGGAGGGTACTATGGTGTTGAATGCCGAGCTGTAGTCGATGAACAGCATTCTCACATAGGTATTCCTCTTGTCCAGATGGGTTAGGGCAGTGTGCAGTGTGGTTGAGATTGCATCGTCTGTGGACCTATTTGGGCGGTAAGCAAATTGGAGTGGGTCTAGGGTGTCAGGTAGGGTGGAGGTGATATGGTCCTTGACTAGTCTCTCAAAGCACTTCATGATGACGGAAGTGAGTGCTACGGGGCGGTAGTCGTTTAGCTCAGTTACCTTAGCTTTCTTGGGAACAGGAACAATGGTGGCCCTCTTGAAGCATGTGGGAACAGCAGACTGGTATAGGGATTGATTGAATATGTCCGTAAACACACCGGTCAGCTGGTCTGCGCATGCTCTGAGGGCGCGGCTGGGGATGCTGTCTGGGCCTGCAGCCTTGCGAGGGTTAACACGTTTAAATATCTTACTCACCTCGGCTGCAGTGAAGGAGAGACCGCATGTTTTCGTTGCAGGCCGTGTCAGTGGCACTGCATTGTCCTCAAAGCGGGCAAAAAAGTTATTTAGTCTGCCTGGGAGCAGGACATCCTGGTCCGTGACTGGGCTGGATTTCTTCCTGTAGTCCGTGATTGACTGTAGACCCTGCCACATGCCTCTTGTGTCTGAGCCGTTGAATTGAGATTCTACTTTGTCTCTGTACTGATGCTTAGCTTGTTTGATAGCCTTGCGGAGGGAATAGCTGCACTGTTTGTATTCGGTCATGTTACCAGACACCTTGCCCTGATTAAAAGCAGTGGTTCGCGCTTTCAGTTTCACTCGAATGCTGCCATCAATCCACGGTTTCTGGTTAGGGAATGTTTTAATCGTTGCTATGGGAATGACATCTTCAACGCACGTTCTAATGAACTCGCACACCGAATCAGCGTATTCGTCAATGTTGTTGTCTGACGCAATACGAAACATGTCCTAGTCCACGTGATGGAAGCAGTCTTGGAGTGTGGACTCATCCCTCTCCTTCTTGGTCAAATAGCCCTTACACAGCCTGGAGATGCACGCCCACACCATCACACATCCATGCTTCACGGTGAGAACTACAAGGAGATCATCCGTGTGAATGATCTCCGCATGGATGATCTCCTTGTGGTTCCCACCATGAAGCATGGAGGAGGTGTGATGGTGCTTTGCTGGTGCCACTGTCAGTGATTTATTTAGAATTCAAGGCACACGTAACCAGCATGGCTACACAGCATTCTGCAGCGATACTCCATCCCATCTGGTTTGCGCTTAGTGGGACTATAATTTGTTTTTCAACAGGACAATGACCCAACACACCTCCAGGCTGTCTAAGGGCTTTTTGACCAAGGAGGAGAGTGATGTAGTGCTGCATCAGATGACTTGGCCTCCACAATCACCCGACCTCAACCCACCTGAGATGGTTTGGGATGAGTTGGACCGCAGAGTGAAGGAAAAGTAGCCAACAAGTGCTCAGCATATATGGGAACTCCTTCAAGACGGTTGGAAAAGCATTCCAGGTGCCATCAAGGCAAACCGTGGCTATTTGAATAATCTAAAATATAACACTTTTTTGGTTACTACAGGATTCCATGTGTTATTTCATAGTTGATGTCTTCACTATTATTCTACAATGTAGAAAATAGTAAAAATAAAGAAAAACCTTGTAATGAGTAGGTGTCCAAACATTTGACTGGTACTGTACCTACATAATAATTGTCTTTGACGCTATCCCACCTGCAAGGGACATACAAAACCTTGATCTACAGAAATTTCAGCAAGCAAGCGACATCCTTTACGAAACAATCAATGAGTCACAGCCTTCTCATACAACAATTCAACTTTGACATGAAAAACCCAAACCCAATCTAAGGGTAACAGAAGGTATTTACACCGTTATGGTCTGTGTTTTATACAAACTGAGAGGAAATTGAATTTTTCCCCCCCTACAATTATTGTGTCTCACCTGCGTATTCGTAGAACCACTCCAGACATCTTTTACTGGAGAAGGTCTCCTCCTCTCGGATTTGTGGTGCCTCATGTTTTCTAAAAACACTGCATTACGAAAAAGACAATTTCAGACAACCTACGGCACAAGTGCACACAGCATAGTTCACACATTACTGCGGGTGCTGGGAATACATTGTGTGACTTAAAATCCTACCGTCTGGGAGCATATTTCACACTACGATGTAAAAAAGGTTAATCCTGTTAATCCCTATTGGATGAGCTATGTGACGAAAAGTCCTCTTGCTGCTCTTGAATTTCTGAGTTGGCAATGACATATGAAAACTCATTGGGGAGACAAATCACTTGTCATCATTAGGGTAGCAAAGGGTGGGAAACTTTCCAGAAAATGTTTGGAAATTTTCCATGGGAAGTTAAGTCAGGGAATTTGGGGAATTTCGCTTAAATTCATCAAAAAAGTTAGCTTATTACAGCTTACTTTTTTGTGGGATACACATAAGGCAATTCTAGGTCGTGGCAAATTTTGGTTAAACTATCCCCAATTCAATGGAATTGCAACCCTCTGCATGCACAGTGCACTCTTCCATCACATGTACAGCCGATTCTCAAGATATTGCACACTAATGAGATGCTTTTGAGCCCACACTACTACACAGTCTGAGGACTACATGCTTTCTGGTAAGTTTTGATTACAATACTGGGTGGGGTGAATATATTTTTTGTTAAATAGTAAATAGTAGCCAACAGCAAAGGGTTTAAATCATTTATAATTTGTTAACAATTTCTGCTACTTAGTTTTTGCTACCATGTGGGTTTTAGCTTGATTGAGCCTGATAACTGAGGAGTGTTAATTCACCTGTTTCCATATGTTTCATTTTAAAACATTTCTTACAAATTAGTTGTTTAATCTAACTGCTTAACTATTTACCTGTACATGGAATTGTATTAGTTTTTTTTTACTCATTTTTTTCTCATCTTTATAGGAAAATGCCACAGGCACTATCTGATTTGCAGAGACATTTCACTGCAGCTAATGCAGAACGAAAAGCTGTGTACATTTGCAAATACTGTGTCAAATCATATGTGAAGAATGCAACAAAGACGCAGAATCATCTCGCCAAGTGCATAAAGTTCCCTCAGCGCTCACAACAAGCAGCCTCTGGCAAAAGTCCCTCTACTTCTAGTCGAGGTGAAAATGATGAATCAGACACCTTATCGATAGCAACTGCTCATGGTCCTCCTGGAATCAGAAGGTTTTTTTGACTCAATGGAGGAACGTAGTCCAAGAAATGCTGATGCATGTCTTGTTCGAGCGGTGTATGCAACTGGTTCACCTCTGATGCTCACAGGCAATGTGCATTGGAAGAGATTTCAGAATGTTCTTCGCCTAGCATACACCCTTCCAACCAGACATGCTTTATCAACTCATTTGCTGGATGCAAAGTTCAAGTGAAAGTCAAGCAAATCATAGAGAAGGCAGACTGTATTGCAATCAAGGAAATGGTTAGGCATGTGAAGGGTCATGAAGTTATAGCAGCAATCTACCTCACCAAGCAAAGTGAGAAGAATAAGAGCACCACATTGAAGCTGCCCAGCAACACCTGTTGGGGTGGTGTTGTCATCAAGTTTGACCGTCTCCTGGAGAGGAAGGAGTCTCTCCAAGAAATGGCCATATCAGTCTTCCGATATGGACAGCCCCATCAAGAGGATCCTCCTTGATTATGTATTTTGGGAGAGTGGTAAGCAGCCTGAAACTCCTGAAACCTATAGCAGTACCCACTGCACGGATTGAGGGAGACAATGCCATCCTGTCTGATGTACAGACTCCGCTTGCAGATGTAAGAGAAGAAATCCGTACTGCCCTGCCCACTTCACTGTTGCTCAAAGCAGAGGAAACTGCAGTTCTGAAATACATCAAGCGTGAAGACTTATGCCTGATGCCCATACACGCCACAGTGTACATGCTGGACCCCAAGTATGCTGGCAAGAGTATCCTGTTTGGTGCAGAGATCAACAAGACCTATGGTGTCATCACTACAGTGTTTCGCCACCTTGGCCTGGATGAGGGCAAGGTTCTTGGCAGTCTGGCGAAGTACACTTCCATCCAAGGGCTTTGGGATGGAGATGCAATATGGCAGTCGTGCCAACATACAGTTGAAGTCGGAAGTTTACAAACACCTTTGCCAAATTGTTTTTCATAATTCCTGACATTTTATCCTCATAAAAATTCTGCGTCTTAGGTCAGTTAGGATCACCACTTTATTTTAAGAATGTGAGATGTCAGAATAATAGTAGAGAACGATTTATTTCAGCTTTTATTTCTTTCATCACATTCCAAGTGGGTCAGAAGTTTACATACACAATTAGTATTCTATAGCATTGCCTCTAAATTGTTTAACTTCAAGCAAACGTTACAGGTATCCTTCCACAAGCTTCCCACAATAAGTTGGGTGAATTTTGGCTAATTCCTCCGGACAGAGCTGGTGTAATTGAGTCAGCTTTATAAGCCTCCTTGCTCGCACATGCTTTTTCAGTTTTGCCGACACATTTTCTATACGATTGAGGTCAGGGCTTTGTGATGGCCACTCCAATACCTTGACTTTGTTGTCCTTAAGCCATTTTGCCACAACGTTGGAAGACCCATTTGTGACCAAGCTTTAACTTCCTGAATGATGTCTTGAGATGTTGCTTCAATATATCCACATCATTATGCTGCCTCATGCCATCTATTTTGTGAAGTGCACCTCCCCCTCCTGCAGCAAAGCACCCCCACAACATGATGCTGCCACCCCCGTGCTTCACGGTTGGGATGGTGTTCTTCGGCTTGCAAGCCTCCACCTTTTTCCTCCAAACATAAAGATGGTCATTACAGCCAAACAGCTCTATTTTTGTTTCATCAGACAAGAGGACATTTCGCCAAAAAGTACGATCTTTGTCCCCATGTGCAGTTGCAAACCGTAGTCTGGCTTTTTTTAATGGCGGTTTTGGAGCAGTGGCTTCTTCCTTGCTGAGCGGCCTTTCAGGTTATGTCGATATAGGGCTCGTTTTACTGTGGATATAGATACTTTAGTACCTGTTTACTGTAGCATCTTCACAAGGTCCTTTGCTGTTGTTCTGGGATTGATTTGCACTTTTTCGTACCAAAGTACGTTCATCTCTAGGAGACAGAACGAGTCTCCTTCCTGAGCGGTATGATGGCAGCGTGGTCCCATGGTGTTTATACCTGCATACTATTGTTTGTACAGATGAACGTGGTACCTTCAGGCGTTTGGAAATTGCTCCCAAGGATGAACCAGACTTGTGGAGGTATACAATTTCTGAGGTCTTGGCTGATTTATTTTGATTTTGAAATACATCCACAGGTACACATCCAATTGACTGAAATTATGTCAATTAGCCTATCAGAGCTTCTAAAGCCATGACATCATTTTCTGGAATTTTCCAAGCTGTTTAAAGGCACAGTCAACTTAGTGTATGTAAACTTCTGACCCACTAGAATTGTGATACAGTGAATGATAAGTGAAATAATCTGTCTGTAAACAATTGTTGGAAAAATTACTTGTGTCATGCACAAAGTAGATGTCCGTACCGACTTACCAAAACTAGTTTGTTAGCAAGAATTTTGTGGAGTGGTTGAAAAATGAGTTTTAATGACTCCAACCTAAGTGTATGTAAACTTCTGACTTCAACTGTATCTCATCAGCCACCTGGTGGAAGGGACTTTGTGGATCTGAGGCTCTTTCCCCCGTTGCCTCCCTCATCCTCCAAATCACACCAACATCAGCCGCCTCAGAGTGCAACTGGTCCTTGTTTGGGAACACACACCAAAGCATGCAACAGGCTGACCAATACAAGGGTTGAAAAATAGGTGGCCATCTGGGCAAATATGAGGCTTTTTGAGCCTGACAACGAGTCATCCTCAACAAGGTTGGAAAGTGACAGTGAAGATGAGGCCTCAGAGTCTGATGTTCAAGAGGGGGACATTGAGAAGGTCCAGGGAGAAGACATGGAAGCCTGAGAGGAAGACAACCAAAGCTTTAGTTTCTAGACTGTCATTTTACAGATGTATGTTGAAAATGGTTTTGGGAGATGCGATGGACCATTGGGGATCATTCAATATTCCCTTTATTTTGTTGTTCAGTGAAATCATCCCGTGTGAAGAGTCAACTCATTTAATTAAAGTTCAATTCATAACTAAATAGTTGATTACATTTCTATTGGAAGGATTTAATTTGCAATTATGTCTACTTATGATAAGGTTAAAGGTTTGTTTCTGTCTCCATATGATATGGTAAATATATCCAATGCAAAAAAAATCTACATTTAAATGGCATTAATATTAATTTGCATACATTTCCATTAATTCCCATATATTCTCGTTAATTCCCACGGAAAGTTTCCACCTCTGAATATTCCCCAAAATGTGCAACCCAAGTCATGATTCATGCATACAGTTTCAGGGAACAGGTAATCTCTGAAACCCAGAAAAAACATTTGTGAGTAATTAGGCTCTTGGGGGGGTATGAGAAAATCTACTAAAACAAGGAGCAGAAGCATGGCCATAACTCCAACCCCCCTCTCTCTGCAAGTTTCAGGCAAGGCTATGGGTTAAATGTACCCTACCCTTCCCAATTTGGAAAGAAGTGCACACCCGCTAAACCATGATTTGTTCAAATAACCAGTTACAAAAACCTGCACACAACCTTTGCTCGTTAGTCATCAAATCCAACATTCTTTTGACAGATGATACGATAAAATGTCTGTGCACGAGAAATTAGTGAACAGTGAAACTGAATAAGACGGTTGGATATAACTCCTCTCCTATACAGTCTAGTTACTTAGCTAACTGATGCATACGTTGGTGTAGCAGGTTGGTAGTACCTGTCCTGGCGACTCTTCTTAGCTGACAGGTCATCTCCAGCAGTGGGTCTCCTCTTTTTCCTAGGAGGCATGGCTCTGGAGCAGCAGGCTGAGAGAAACACATTATGAGAGATATAGAGTGATATAGAGAGAATGATATCTAAGTGTCACATGGGTCTGCATTAGGTGCAGGCAGAGTCGGTACCTGTGGAGTGACCGTTATGTCCAACGTCCTCCGTCAGGTTCTGAGGGTAGGGATAAATGTATTAGGCAACTACCGCCAAAATACACACAAACACTGCAGCACTGACATTAGCATGCATTGAGCAAGGGGAGGGAGGGTGTGTAGGGACAGGAAGCTTGCTCTCTCATTTCCTCAAGCTTGTAACCTTTAGAGATGCAGTTGTTAGTTCAGACTGCGAGAGAGGGAGGAGAGCCGAGAGGATGAATCACACCCTTTAAGGGTCCAGCCAGGAATTAAAAATGAATCTATAACTAATTAATAACTTGGATTAATTTGTAGATAAGGGGAACTGTCCATTATAAAATCCATTGTGTCATGCCAGAGTAAGTCCAACTGGAAATAACAGTTGGAACAGGTGACACATGAAGAATACACAATGATATGTGGGCAAAATGCTTTTACCAGCCTGTGCAGGGTGTGGTAGATTTTGTGAATGCCGGCCAGTGTAGACAAATGGGTGTGCAGCTGAAAATCTATAGGGGGAAAAAAAATACATTATCAGCACATTGCTAACTTTAACACTACAACAGTACATAAGTAGATATGGAACACATATGCAACAGTACATGTAACAGTATATGAAACAAAAATATGCTGCTCACACAGAAACAACCTCATCTTAATGACGTGCTGCATAACATGTCAATTCACTAGGTTTCCCAAGGCACAGAGAAGGGAGAGCTCACCATCTGCTACCCACAGCCTGCCTACATCATGCTCCCTCTGTCATAGCCAGAGTGACCTCTTGCATTCAGCCAATAGGAATGAGAACGCATGCATGTACAACCATCTCACCATCTTCATCATTTGCATCACAACAGCTGGGATACCTAAATAGTGACAGCAGTAACTGCACACAATCAAGGCATTTCATCAGGATGGGTATGACTTTTAAAGCATTTTTATGCTGATATTAGCAGTCTTCTCTCATAGTATACCAACAAGAAGGTGGTATGATGAAGAATTATAATGCAATAGGCTAGATAAAAGGCAATAGTATTCAGTGACCATCACATTTTATTTACCTAGGCAAGTCAGTTAACAACAATTTCTTATTTACAATGCCGGCCTAGGAACAGTGCCTTGTTCCGGGGCAGAAAGACATATTTGTACCTTGTCAGCTCGGGGATTCGATCTCGCAACATCTCGGTGACAGGCTCAACGCTCTAACCACTAGGCTACTTGCCGAATACCAACATGTGGATGGTATTCAATACATACATGTATTTATTGTATAAAAGGGTTCAAAGAATGCCAGCCAAAAACTGGTTGTCGATTTTGATTAAACACTACGCGGACATACGCTTATCATATATATATATATTTTTAAATACTCATCTACGTTCACTAAGTGTCAATTTAGCTTTGTGAAAACGCTCACACAAGCAGGAGGCTGAATCCAGTTATGCATGTGTCGAACCCCATTAAACAGTAGATTAATATAGCCTACCTAAAATAGGTACAGACGCGCAACTTGCAGAGTTTACAAAGTATCTAGAGAGTAGATGGAGACATGGATGTTGTAGTCCATTTCCTGAATTAAGGTTATTATATTCGGAGCAGTGGGGAGTGGAAATAGACTACAATTCCCAGACCTCAGAAATTAATTTCATTCAACAACCCTCTACTCACCCCAACTGATGAATGCATGTTATATTGTCACAAAAATACGTTACAGCCTATGGAATAGTCCACACAAATATCTTACCGTTCTCTTGGAACAGTTGATGTAGATGATGCGCAGTCGGAGAGAGCTATTGCAGCAGGCATAGAAATACAGAACTGCGTCACAATTTATCCTCTGTAATTTTCCGCAGTTGCTTGGAAAACTGACCTATTTAGTCTTACACAACATTGTTTTCCAAGTGTTACTTGCTATGCAACTGCACTGCATTCCCAGCCGTAAAAACGCGACACAACATCAGTATAAAATGGTCGACAATAATAACACATTAAGCAGATGTAATGAACAGAATAGCAGGCTTTGCAATGTTACCGTTCCTAACAATTTCCAACAAAATGTGAATGCCTCCAGCAATGACAGCACACAGAATTCTCCCTTTGTTGCGCCCCAAGACAACACTGGGAAAGGAAATAGTCAGATAGTCTGTACACACATTTATTCGATCACTCGATTAACAGTTCATAGAACCATTCAAATATAAAAGTAGACATATGCAACAGACCCGGTTATCAATACGTGGAGCCTATCCTACTGCGCGTAAAATACACCAAAAGCAACAACTATACTTACTTGCCGCATCAGAGAGCATTTTTTATAAACACACAACTGTCTGTGTGAAGTCCGAGGACCGCCAGTAGGCGGAACATGTCAACATAACCATGCCCACAGATAATTTAGGTGGACGAGGAAACTAGTAGCCGCACCCCTAATCCTTCATGATAGGCTGTCTCTGGTGTCATTTAAGACAGCTGTAGACAAATAATTAAGAAGCTCCTTTGGATGAACGTGACAGGTCAAAGTTCCAAACCAGACCATCCCACCGCTGTGGTTCATTAGCTAGGAAACGATCAGCATAATCAGTGAGAGGATTCTATGAATGCCCCTGGTGAACCGGTGTAGCGTTTATTGCATGCCAGGCTGTAATAAAGTAGGCCCACTCACTGGGGAGCCAATCTGAATGAGTTTTCCCCCACAAAATAGCTTTATTACAGACAGAAATACTCCTCAGTTTCATAAACTGTCTGGGTGGCTGGTCTCAGGCGATCCTGCAAGTAAAGAAGCCAGATGTGGAGATCCTGGGCTGCCGTGGTTACACGTGGTCTGCAGTTGTGAGGCTGGTTGGATGTACTGCCAAATTTTCTAAAAACAATGTTGGAGGCTTATGGTAGAGAAATTAACATTCCATTCTCTGGCAACACATCTGGTGGACATTCCTCCAGTCAACATGCTAATTGCACTCACTCAAAACTTGAGACATCAGTGGCATTGTGTTGTGCGCACATTTTAGAGTGGTCTTTTGTCCCCAGCACAAGGTGCACCTGTGTAATGATCATTCTGTTTAATCAGCATTTTGATAGGCCAAACCTGTCAGGTGGATTATCCTGGCAAATGAGAAATGCTCACTAACAGGGATGTTAAACAGATATATACTTTTTGTGTGTATGGAACATTTCTGGTATCTTTTATTTCAGCTCATGAAACCAAAACTTTACATGTTGCGTTTATATTTTTGTTCAGTACATGTCGGTTCTAAAATACAATTGGTTACACAGAAAACTTATTGTAGGGTGTGTTTTTATTTATTGTGCCCCATCTGAATTAGTCGTTTTTTTTGTCTCAAATTTAAAATGTTATTCTAGTACCCCATGCTTCTGCAACATTTGACAAGCATAATAATTTTATCATGCACAACGCTTATATAGCCTAATTACATAATTATAATGAATAAAGCTCAATTTATTTGTAACATTATTCGGCGCATGTGACAAATAAAGTTTGATTTGATTTAATAACTATTACCTCAATTACCTCGGCTAACCAGTGCCCCAACACATTGGCTCTGTACCGGTACGCGCTGTATATAGCCTCACTATTGTTATTTTACTGCTGCTCTTTATTTATTTGTTACTTTTATTTCTTATTCCTATTTTTTCAATTTTTTTAACTGCATTGTTGGTTAGGGGCTTGTCAGTAAGCATTTCACTGTAATACCTGTTGTATTTGGCGCATGTGACTAATAGATTTGATGAAACACTTAATTAGACAACTAACTACATGAGATGAGACTAGAGAGCACTAGTATATGCAAAATAACTTAAGATATTTGAATGGGGATGAATTACACTATAGACCACATAACTTGCTCTTATTTTATATATTTAAAGAATGTTGACATTTGTTATATAAATATTCATACACATAGCTCATATAAACAAAGACATTCCGTCGTAAGAACACATACACCCAGCCATAAGACTGACCCCCTCTTCCTTGTATAAACACACATCTCATCTCCCTCTACTGGCCGGTCCCAAGAGCAAAGGACTTTTGCTCTGCACCAATGGGGCCCGCTCTGGCTAGAGCAAGGCCCGCCTCCAACCCTCCGACCAGTCAAGAAGACCGAAACGACAAGACTCCACCTACTTTATTCTATGTATAAAAATGAATGTAACCGTTGTATAAGGCCTCTTTTTCACCTGACTCCTTGCCGAGTTATGTGAACTAGGTCCGTGCACGTAAAACTGCAGAGCAAGATATCTTTGACTCATTAAAACTGTCTTTTGTTACAACTGAAATCCACTCTGTCCAGCGTCCGTGATTTGGCCTCAACTCTCCAGTATTTAAACACTACCACTCACTTTCACAGAGTGATTAGATTAATAAATATCTGCCCCACCTCACAGATGCAGAACAAGAAACATCCATTTATCATGCTGTTTTATACTGGCTGGGGTAAAGAAACATGTTCAAAGGTGAGTTGAATGACTCAGGGATTTTCATGAATTGGAGGTTTCTGTCCAATTGCATCATGGCATTATAACATATAAATAATCACTAGATAGCTTTTATTAGGACAGCTTTGACCTGTGTGTGAGTTTGTGTGTTTTAGGCTGGGTTTCTGTACAGCACTTTGAGATATCAGCTGATGTACGAAGGGCTATATAAATAAATTTGATTTGATTTGTGTGTGTGAGCAAGCGAGAGAGAGATTTTCCGGTGTCTGTACTAAAGGCTTTTTCAACAGACCTTTTGGTGGGCAGGGCCTCTTCAGTGTTTACTCAAAAAGGGAGGAGTGAGAGAGGCTTTGTAGACGAGGAAAATACGAGAGTAAAGCGAAAGGAATAGCAACGAAGACCATAGCTAATTAAGGTCCAAGTGAAAAGTTGAGCAGAGTATTTGAGCAAATAAGAGATTCTTTCAAACACTTGACATCATGAGCTCTGAAACCCTTGAGAAAACAGTAACAGTGAAGGCAGAGGGAGCCACCCCATGGAAGAAGGTGAAACACGCACACACAATACTCGGACACGATTAGTGAATTGTATGGTGTGGGTGACCTCCAATCTCTGACCTGTTTGGTGTGTCCCAGTGTCAACATGGAGATCGACACATCCACAGAGACGACGTGAGACAAATCTGGAAGGATTGCAAGGAAGAGAGCTTCTGGTATAGAGGTATTGACCAAGGGTGCTGAACTTTTTAATCCAAGCAATTACACATGCACTGCAAAAAGCTTGTTATTTCTCAAAGAAACTCCATTGATGCTAGACCCTCTGTGGCATTCTGGCCATTTCCAGGTAGGCAGTGTGTCTTTTGTAAACAGCAAACCCATTAGTAGGAGTCATATAAGTCAGTGGCCCTTTAATCAGGCCCCTTTCCCTGGCTATGGCATGTTTTCAAATTCTACCGTCTGCTTCCAAATCCTGTCTCAGAGCTAAAAAATTGCCCCATCTGAGTATGCTGTTGGCGATTGATGATGGGCCTCTATTCAAAGCGTTACTTCGGAAGAGGACTTTACACCTTTTTTTAATGCTTTGTTCTTTGACCATCGGTCACCAGAGGGGTTAATGAGCTCCATTACAGAAGCTCAGTGAAAAGGCATGATATAAATAAAGCTGAAAATGAAACCCACTCCGTGTTTCCGTGTCACACTACTGCACATTCTAACTAAGTGGTGTGGGGAAAAACAGGACTCCCTTTGATTTTAACAATATCTTCGCACCACAGGAACAAGTTGATTTGTCCTCAGTGTGGGGTTATTGTGGGGTTATCCGGCTGAGGTAAATTGGTACAACTACTAACCTCTGTTCTCATGTTCCTCTCAGCTCTTCCCCTCTCTCTGGGAAGCATGGCTGTCTCTGGGGGGCTCATCTACAAAGGTAAGACACTCACATAACATTAGTCATAGCTTAAATCAAGGTTCAGGTTTAACATCATAAACAAACATGCACTGTATAATATTTTGTTGCAGGAGTTTGGAGTGCATCAAAGAGACTTGGCCCATTCCCAAAAGTAGCAGGTGAGCTGTGAGCCCATAAGTGGAAGTAGAGGGTTCTGTCCAGCAGGTTTTATCATGTGTGTTTCCCATACTTGTGTTTGGGGAAACCTGGTTTCTATGGTGACTTAGTTACACATCTGTCTCAGTGCTGATGGGACTATTGGACTCAGTTGCTGCCCCCATAATCAGTGGCAAATGCGCAGCTGCTAGATAAACACTGATTCATAAAAAGGGGATAGACTCCTTTGGACATTCCAAAAGTGGCAGCTAGACAACCTGTATTACAGAGTTTTAACATGTTTATGACCAATGATCTTGTCCCTTCAGCGGCTGGTGTCCTTGGTTATGCAGTGGGGAAGGCTTCGTATGTTACAACCTGCAGAAATAAGTTCCAGAGACTTGGGCCCGTCTTTGGTCCAGAATCTGAATATGGTTTTGGACCCGGCCCATTTGGAGGGCGTGGTTCTGGCCCAGGACACAGGTGAGTAGAGCTGAGGACTTTGACACTTCTGTTGCCCATGGTAGTCTTTTTTTCTGAAGAGATTATGTAACAGGGAGATAGATACCAGCTATGTGGCTTAAACCTTATCATGCCAATGGGTTATCTTTTAGATTCAAGTTACGGCACTAGCATAAGAATTGTTTTTATTGCATGTTGGTGTGAGTGATACTAAAGCTTAATCTCTCGTGGACAGACACACGTAACATAGCATCTAAAGTAATCACTTAATATTTTAGTTATGGGTTTCCGAGATTATACTAAAGCGGTTGGCGAGTTAACATTAACAGGTTTCTCTGCCTCTTTTAGATACTGCCACCACGTGTGTGAAGAGTGTAAGCAACAGCAAGCCCCTGCTGCACCAATAGAGGGTGTGCAAAGCTAAAACACACACAGTCTACATCCAAAGTTTGTGTACTCAATTTTAATGATCCTTGTCTGTTCTCCCCCAAATATGTTTTACAAACCTTGGGAGTCCAATTCAGGTGATGCATTGCAAATGGACATGAAGTAATGATTTTGTAAAAGTTCTACCAAAAATAAAGATTGAGTTTTTACCTCAGTTAAATACCTTGATGGCTTGTGTTGTTGAGGTTTGTGTGTATTCAGGATGACAACATGTAGCAGTCACTGCCGAGGGACAGCCATCACAGCATTGTTGAAAAGATCTGAGATGGCTGTGCCATATTCTTTTTATTATGAAAGTTAACACCCCTCCAATTCATACTCCAGCAGAAACAGAACGATCAGAGGCCCTTGGGGCATGTTATTTAATGTATTGGTGTGTGGTTTGCATGAGACTCTGGGTCATAAGTAGTCTATGAGAGAAAATCACTTGGGCCAACTTCTACTTTGGCATGCATGTGGTTATAAGTCAGTCAGTCAACCAAACAAAGCTAGCATACAGTATAAAGTCCCCCAACTGTCGACCCGGACTTGGCCCCTCAAGTTTTTGGAGCAAAAAATACATATTTAATTATTATTTTGGACTAAAAAGACTAAAAAAGACTAAGACTAAAAACACCAGCAAATCAGCTCTAAAGGAATTACATTTTGGAAATCAGTTCCAAAGTATTCTCACGCATAGTGATTTTATACAAATGTAAGCAAGGTTTGCAATTAGTATGTTTTAGTCAGTTTGGGCTTCTTACAGTCTGCAAGCAAATTACTTGTGATTATGTTCCGGCCCCCTGACCATCATCTCAAGAAAAAAAAATAATAATTGGCCCGGGGCTGAATCTAGTTGATGATCCCTGGTATAGAGGATAAATGAGAGATGACTACAGCCGGCACACCGAAACCAATTTGGCTATGATTTAATAATCAACACAGTTGTTTGACAAAACAAACAGAAGGAAAGAGTTACACAGTGCTATTTTTTTTTATGTCTCTGCCACACCTTGCTGAAAAGTCAACAGACCAGAGAATCTGGGTAAGCTTGGTCCTGGAGGACATCTCAGTCAACGCAGCCTTTGTTTTATGTTACTTTTGACACTGCTGGGAAAAAACAAGGGGACCTATCCATTATTACTGAGACAACACCCTGCCAAACTAAACCTTCAGATGTCCACCTGTGCTAAGATGGTCTTCAAAAAGGCCCTGAACATTCTGCTTTTACATCATATAGCATTATAATCTGATCTGCCACCCTCAACGCAATAATCTGATGCCAGATACGGTCCAGATAACACCAAATGGACATATTCAATTATATTCATTTATGACTTACAGATAAACCTTCAAAATAGTATGAGCTCACTGGTAATACTGAACATTCACATTTGAATAAGACCCAGTTACAATGCTAAAATGACGGGATGGAAACATAGCAGCGAAGGCTGCTGATAGGAGGATGGCTCATAATAATGGCTGGAAATGAAGTATAACGGCTGGAATGGAGACGTGTTTGATACCATTCGATTGACTCTATTCCAGCCATTATGAGCAGTCCTCCCCTCAGCAGCCTCCACTGATACACAAGCTATTGGTAAGCTTGTTGGCTGCATTCAACTGCATTGGACAATTCTAGAAAGCTCCTATTCATGTTAACCTTTTGACAATATATGATTTTGCATTTATCACTTCGGAAACGTCAAACGTGTTTTTCAGATTTCTATAGCATGATTGCATAAAAAGCAGAGGTCTTGTGTGTACTACATGTGCCCTCTTGCCTTCTTCTCCTGGTGCAGCAGCTGATCACTGGCTCCTGAAGCAGACTCTTCACTCGTCCCATGCATCTCCATATTGGTTCTTTTTCACTGTGGAGACAAAATAACCATACAGAGAATCAGACATACAGTCCCAGTCAAAACATTTGGACACCTACTCATTCCAGAGTTTCTTTATTTTTACTATTTTCTACATTGTAGAATAGTGAAGACATCAAAACTACGAAATAACACATACGGAATCATGTAGTAAAAAGTTACATTAAAATGTTATATTTGAGATTCTTCAAAGTAGCCACCCTTGATGACAGCTTTGCACACACTCTGTATTTAAAAAAAACTTGATTTATATATTTGTTGATTTAACTACACAAGTCAGTTAAGAACAAATTCTTATTTACAATGACGGCCTACACCGGCCAAACACGGACGATGCTGGGCCAATTGAGCACTGCCCTATGGGACTCCCAATCACAGCCGGTTGTGATACAGCATGGAATCGAACCAGGGTGTCAGTAGTGACGCCTCAAGCACTGAGATGCAGTGCCTTAAACCGCTGCGCCACTAGGGAGCCATTATCTTAACCAGCTTCATGAGGTAGTCACCTGGAATGCATTTCAATGAACAGGTGTGCTTTGTTAAAAGTTAGTGTCATTTTTTCCCTTCTTAATGTGTTTAAGGAAATCAGTTGTGTTGTGACAAGGTAGGGGTAGAAACAGAAGATAACCCTATTTGGTAAAAGACCAAGTCCATATTATGGCAAGAACAGCTCAAACAAGCAAAGAGAAGTGACAGTCCATCATTACTTTAAAGACATGGTCAGTCAATGCAGAAAATGTCAAGAACTTTGAAAGTTCTTCAAGTGCAGTCGCAAAAACCATCAAGCGTTATGATGAAACTGGCTCTCATGAGGACCGCCACAGGAAAGGAAGAACCAGAGTTACCTCTGCTGCAGAGGATAAGTTCGTTAGAGTTAACAGCCTCAGAAATGGCAGCCCAAATAAATGCTTCACAGAGTTCAAGTAACAGACACATCTCAACATCAACTGTTCAGAGGAGACTGCGTGAATCAGGCCCTCATGGTTGAATTGCTGCAAAGAAACCACTACTAAAGGACACCAATAAGGAGCGACTTGCTTGAACCAAGAAACACAAGCAATGGGCATTAGACTGGTGGAAATCTGTCTGATGAGTCCAAATTTGAGATTTTTGGTTCCAACAGCAGTGTCTTTGTGAGACACAGAGTAGGTGAACCGATGATCTCCGCATGTGTGGTTCCCACCTTGAAGCATGGAGGAGGAGGTGTGATGGTGTGGGAGTGCTTTGCTGGTGACACTGTCTGGGATTTATTTAGAATTCAAGGCACACAACCAGCATGGCTACCACAACATTCTGCAGCAATACGCCATCCCATCTGGTTTGCGCTTAGTGGGACTATCATTTGTTTTTCAACAGGACAATGACCCAACACACCTCCAGGCTGTGTAAGGACTTTTTGACCAAGGAGGAGTGCTGCATCAGATGACCTGGCCTCCACAATCACCCGACCTCAACCCATTTGAGATGGTTTGGGATGAGTTGGACCGCAGAGTAAAGGCAAAGCAGCCAACAAGGGCTCAGCATATGTGGAAACTCCTTCAAGACTGTTGGAAAAGCATTCCAGGTGAAGCAAGTTGAGAGAACGCCAAGCGTGTCCAAAGCTGTCATCAAGGCAAAGGGTGACTACTTTGAAGAATCTCAAATATAAAAAATAATTTGTATTTATTTAACACTGTTTGGTTTAATACATGATTCCATATGTGTTAGTTTTGATGTCTTCACTATTATTCTACAATGTAGAAAATAAATAAAGAAAAACCCTGGAATGAGTAGGTGTGACAAAACTTTTGACTGGTACTGTATGTCTATGCAATGTAGTTCACTAATGCACCCAGAATATTGTGTTTGTTTAATTCAACAATTATAAAAGGCTACATTTAAAAAAACATTTATTTAACCTTTATTTAACTTAAGAAAAAATTAAGAAAAAAATCGTATTTACAATGACTACCCCAGCCAAACCCGGGTGCCGCTGTGCCAATTGTGCGCCGCCCTATGGGACTCCCAATCACGGCTGGATGTGAGGCAGCCTGCATGGCTAATTATTGCTACAAACTAAAAAGCAAACGTTAGCGTATCTTAGGGTGTTCCTTGATACAGACCCCCTGCTCTGGCCAAAGACACTGATGTCCAAGTATGTGAGCACTGTTGTTGACACTGAATAATCATACCCCCATTGTAAGCACCATATGTAAATAGTCCCAATAACAACAGATCTCTGTGGGGAATGAATCACCATCTCTCTTCGGAACAGGTGTTTCAGCCGGGGACTTGAGCAGAATGTCTGCCTTTTGGGTCAGGGTAACCTCGTAGTTCTCACGGTTTCTGCTTCGTAGGTCCTCGTACAGGGTTGGTCTCTTTTTGGGAGTCTCATCATCCAAGTAAGGAGGGACTAAAAAGGCATTGAGGGGAGGAAACCTTTCAGAGAAAACTGCTATTCAAGGTGTCCGGCCAGGGCCAATACAAAATCTGTAGAATTCCAACCACAGCTGATTCAAAAGTGAGATAATGTTCTCAAATGTTCTCTTTACTTCAACTAAATAACATACATCTTGAAGACAATTCTGAGAATAAAACAAGGATGAGTGAGAGAGTATTATCCATGTCTGTAATAACAACATGCAAATCCTGATGTCCGTACCTGGTTGGTTGACATCAGCTGCAGCTCCTGTGGGGTCAGACTCACTGAGGGGAGGGCTCAACAGAGCACCCTGATCACTATAGGAGAAGTCACTAGGGTAGCTGAAGGAGTCTGCTTGGGTGCGAGGTTCCGCCACTGACTGGGAGGCTTGTTCAAAAAAAGCCTGGTTAGGATCTCCCAACTCTGATGGGTTCTGAGGAGCAAACCTGGTTCCAATGAAAATGTAACTTGGTAAGATGTCAAAACAATAACCAGTTACCACAATGGGGAAAGGAGGTTAGATGCAATACTAACTGTTGAGGGATATGACGTTGTCCTTGTCTTAGGGCTTCACCCAATGGGGAATTCTCCAGATTTTTGAACTTCTCCTGACATATCTTTGTGTAGGAGATCTTCCCTCCAATGTACCCAAACAGACCAGCAACTGAAAATAGACACCACGCACACAAAAGTGAATATTCCCGAAGACATGACACTGGTACATATACATACACATTTTGAATTCCAGCAGGACACTGAAAAGCCTCATATTCAGCCTTCACTTACTAGCTACTTTAGGCAGGGAACCAAATCGTGGTGAGGGTGCAAGGACTCCTGAAAGGGAGAGATTGACTTTACTTTCTAACCCAATGAAAGGCAGAGGCTGATATTTGAATTACAATCTCACTGGACTGAGCATTAAACATACCTTTCATAACGAGTGCTTGAGCTACAGACACTGCCACAGCAGTTAATGGAAGGGCTGTGAATACATAATGTCATTAGTGCATACAGAATCTATACATCCTTATAACTCTTTATTTCAACAATGCATGCTCATAACACTTTAGTAGCTACAAACTTGAGTAAATGAGAAATCAGAGAGAAACAGAAGGGGTAAACCTGGGGTGTAATCAGTGGTTAAATTGGGATTTGGAAGGTCCGTAGTTGGTGGGCTCAGCTGAGGGGATGATATAATGTACTAGCCTAAATATATACTGACAAAAAGCACATATCACAGTCTTCACTATTATTCTACAATGTAGAAAATAGTAAAAATAAAGAAAAACTCTTGAATAACTAGGTGTTCTAAAACATTTGACCAGTAGAGTACACAGTGGCAAGAAAAAGTATGGGAACCATTTGGAATTACCTGGATTTCTGCATAAATTGGTCATCAAATTTGATCTGATCTTCATCTAGGTCACAACAATAGACAAACAGTCTGCTTAAACTAATAACACACAAACAATTCTATGTGTTCATGTCTTTATTGAACACACCGTGTAAACATTCACAATGCAGGGTGGAGAAAGTATGTGAACTCCTGGATTTAATAACTGGTTGACCCTCCTTTGGCAGCAATAACGTCAACCAAACGTTTTCTGTAGTTGCAGATCAGACCTGCACAACGGTCAGGAGGAATTTTGGACCGTTCCTTTTTACAAAACTGTTTCAGTTCAGCAATATTCTTGGGATGTCTGGTGTGAACTGCTTTCGAGGTCATGCCACAGTATCTCAATCGGGTTGAGGTCAGGACTCTGACTGGGCCCCTACAGAAGGCATATTTTCTTCTGTTGAAGCCATTCTGTTGTTGAATTACTTGTGTTTTGGCTCGTTGTCCTGTTGCATCACCCGACTTCTGTTGAGCTTCAATAGGTGGAGAGAAAGCATAACATTCTCCTGCAAAATGTCTTGATAAACTTAGTAATTCATTTTTCCGTCGATGATGGCAAGCTGAGGCTGATACTTTACAGTTGGGATGAGGTTTTGATGTTGGTGTTCTGTGCCTTTTTTTCTCCACACATAGTGGTGTGTGTTCCTTCCAAACAACTCAACTGTAGTTTCATTTGTCCACAAAATATTTTGCCAGTAGCGCTGTGGAACATCCAGGTGCACTTTTGCAAACTTCAGACGTGGAGCAATGTTGTTTTTTGGACAGCAGTGGCTTCTTCCGTGTTGTCCTCCCATGAACACCATTCTTATTTGGTGTTTTATGTATCGTAGACTCATCAACAGAGATGTCAGCATGATTCTTTGCAGGACGGCCACTCCTAGGGAGAGTAGCAACAGTGCAGAATTTTCTCCATTTATAGACCATTTGTCTTGCCGTGGACTGATGAACATCAAGGCTTTTATAGATACTTTTGTAACCCTTTCGAGCTTTATGCAAGTCAAAAATGCTTAATCTTGGGTCTGAGATCTCTTTTGTTCGAGGCATGGTTCACATCAGGCAATGCTTCTTGTGAAGAGCAAACTCAAATTTTGTGAGTGTTTTTTATGGGGCAAAGCAGCTCTAACCAGTATCTCCAATCTCATCTCATTGATTGGACTCCAGGTTAGCTGGAGTCCAATTAGCTTTTGGAGACATCATTAGCCTAGGGGTTCACATTCTTTTCCCAACCTACACTGTGAATGTTTAAATGTGGTATTCAACATAGACAAGAAAAATACAATAATGTGTGTGTTATTAGTTTAAGCACACTATGTTTGTCTATTTTTGTGACTTAGATGAAAATCTGATCAAATGGATGACCAACTTATGCAGAAATCCAGGTAATTCCAAAGGGTTCACATACTTTTTCTTGCCACTGTGTGTGTGTATATATGTGCACACACACACACACACACACACACACACACACACACACACACATACATACATACATACATACATACATACATACATACACATATATATATATATATATATATTAGGAGCTAGATAGAGTAGTAGAATGAACAACATGCAATTTCAAAATCTGGTTGTGCAACAGCTGTTTTTCTCTTATGTCAGTCACTGAATTAGCCATGTCAGCTAACAAAAAATGTATTGCTAAATTAGTATAAACTTGTAATCATGGCAGAATACATTAAACATTCCATTTTCTAGTGATGAGCTGGAATTTTACCTTCAGTAACCTATATGCTAAGTGGTTTGAAAACCATAGTTATTTTAATTTGTTTTTCTACATTTTTGTGTAGGCAACGGGCACAATGTAAAACTACAAAATAGCTTTCTCGTTTCAAACTTAGACGTCTAACAGTATCTTGGTTCTGGTCTAATGCTTCTAGAAAGTTGACCCCTTCACATCGTGACGCATTTCATTACGCCCTACTGTACGTCATATTCACGGAGTCTTGCCCAGCTACTGAACCGAGAAGTGTAGTGTTTGTAATGCAAGATGGAGTGCCTGTCTTGTCAGAGATCACATTTATTTTGGGAGATTGCAAAATGACCTTTTCATTCAAGACAGGATAAATATATTGTCTCGGATGATAAATGTTTTCTTTAGTTACTTTTTCCTCAACTTGTTTATCTAACGAAGTCAAGCTTGCTTGCAGAGCAGATAGCTAACGTTAGCTAAAAGCTAGGCTAGGTTGAACATAGCATTGTAGCTACCAACCTCTCCACCTAACAATTATCATAAAAATGTAATTACCATGAAACTTAAATGGGAGGCAACAGTCATAATATAATTAGCTTAACAGCCAATGTGTATTATTTAACATTACTATTCAAATAGTACTCACTTATTGTTATGGGTAATTGTTTACAAGTTACTAACTATACCATGAAGCCATCACCGAAAACCACATTTATCTTTGTTTTGTTAACTCCCTGCTCTTTGGCAGACTGGCTGAACTGAAGACGAGGCAAAGTCGGAAAAAAATTAAGTATGCAGTGTCTGTCTCGCGACGGAGCCTTCAACCGCAAGAGGGCGTTGCGCATTCACTCCGTTGTGGACGTCTCCATTGAAATGTATGACATCCGAGTATTTATAGGTAATTTGAACGAGTTGAGGCGTTAACGATTCTGCATGGTCAATATGACATCTGCAGTGGCTGTGTACAGCATTTACTGCGAGGCTGCCTCCGCAGAAGTAAGAGCATTCATACTTATTTTAGCCACACTCGCTACGTTCAGGCTCTGCCCTGCCCAACACAGGCCCGATTGCTTCTGCCAAATTTAAGGCCCGGCCCTGCCCAAAAGCCGAAATCATTATGGACTTCCTCCGTTAGTAAATCCATTACCTGTCCCTTCCTGCCACACGATCGCTGCGCTTAGCAGCTCTGCCAGAGATATTAGAGAAAGGAATCCCACTGGACCATGAATGGAAGAACGCATAATGCCCCACAGACTGTTGACCAATCACGTTCATGTTGTCATGCTGCGTCACACGGTCGCTAAACTAATCGTCATATAATCCCTTCTCAAAATCGGTATGAGTTGAGAAATGTCTATTTTCCTCGAAAGTACGTAATGTCACAATTCCAAAGCTATACAATAAAACAGATCCCAGATTAATTATTTCACATCTTGCGAAAATGTGTAATGTTCTATTTCTTGTTTAAGAAACGGGTCAAAGCGTTGGACTAGTAACCGGAAGGTTGCAAGTTCAAATCCCCGAGCTAACAAGGTACAAATCTGTCGTTCTGCCCCTGAACAGGCAGTTAACCCACTGTTTCTAGGCCGTCATTGAAAATAAGAATTTGTTCTTAACTGACTTGCCTAGTTAAATAAAGGTTTAAAAAAAAAATAAAAAAATGGTAGATGTTGGATTTTTGAGATAGCGCCTAATTGACTCCCATTCCCTCCTTGAAGGAGAGCTCTCCGTGTCACAGAATCACCCAGAGGGCACCGCGCGGTCCATTGACGTTGCATGGACGACGAACACGATGGGCATTAATACTATTCCAACGGAGATTACCAGCTCCTTAAAAAGTATATTCCAATGGAGATGTTAATGTGAGTGTAGCGAAATGCTTGTGCTTCTAGTTCCGACAGGGAAGTAATATCTAACAAGTAATCTAACAATTCCACAACAACTACCTTAAACACACAAATGTACAAAGAATGGAATAAGAATACGTACATATAATTATATGGATGAGAAATGGCCGAGCGGCATAGGCAAGATGCAATGGATGGTATAAAATACAGTATATTCATATGAGTAATGTAATATGTAAACATTAAAAAGTGCTATTATTTAAAGTGACTAGTGATCCATTTATTAAAAGTGGCCAATGATTTCAAATCTGTATGTAGCCAGCAGCCTCTCTGTGCTAGTGATGGCTGTTTAACAATCTGATGGGCTTGAGATAGAAGCTGTTTTTCAGTCTCTCTGTCCCAGCTTTGATGCACCTGTACGGACGTAGCCTTCTGGATGATAGCGGGGTGAACAGGCAGTGGCTCGGGTGGTTGTTGTCCTTGATGATCTTTTTGTCCTTCCTGGGACATCGGGTGCTGTAGGTGTCCTGGAGGGCAGGTAGTTTGCCCCCAGTGATGCGTTGTGCAGACCGCACCAACCTTTGGAGAGCCCTGCGATTGGGGGTGGTGCAGTTGCCGTGATACAGCCTGACAGGATTCTCTCAATTGTGCACCTGTTAAAGTTAGTGAGGGTTTTAGGTGACAAGCCAAATTTCTTCAGCTTTCTGAGGTTGAAGAGGTGCTGTTGCGCATTTTTCACCACGCTGTCTGTGTGGGTGGACCATTTCAGTTTGTCTGTGATGTGTACGCTGAGGAACTTGAAGCTTTCCACCTTCTCCACTGTGGTCCCGTGGATGGGGAGGGTGCGCCCTCTACTGTTTCCTGAAGTCTACGATCATCTCCTTTGTTTTGTTGATGGTGAGTGAGAGGGGGTTTTCCTGACACCACACTCCGAGAGCCCTCACCTCCTCCCTGTAGGCTGTCTCGTTGTTGTTGGTAATCAAGCCCACTACTGTTGTGTCGTCTGCAAACTTCATGAGTGAGTTGGAGGCGTGCATGGCCACGCAGTCATGGGTGAACAGGGAGTACAGGAGGGGGCCGAGCATGCACCAATGTTGAGGATCAGCGAAGTGGAGATGTTGTTTCCTACCCTCACCACCTGGGGTCCGCCAGTCAGGAAGTCTAGGACCCAATTGCACAGGGCGGTGATGAGACCCAGGGCCTCAAGCTTAATGATGAGCTTGGAGGGTACTATGTTGTTGAATGCTGAGCTGTAGTCAATGAACAGCATTCTTACATAGGTATTCCTCTTGTCCAGTAGGGATAGGGCAGTGTGCAGGCGATTGCATTGTCTGTGGACATGTTGGGGCTGTTGGCAAACTGAAGTGGGTCTAGGGTGGCAGGTAAGGTGAAGGTGATATGATCCTTGACTAGTCTTTCAAAGCACTTCATGATGACAGAAGTGAGTGCTATGGGGTGATAGTAATTTAGTTCAGTTACCTTTGCCTTCTTGGGTACAGGAACAATGGTGGCCATCTTGAAGCATGTGGGGACAGCAGACTGAGATAGGGAGCGATTGAATATGTCCGTAAACACACCAGCCAGCTGGTCTGCACATGCTCTGAGGAAATGCAGTCTGGACCAGCAGCCTTGCAAGGGTTAACACGTTTAAATGTCTTACTCACATTGGCCACAGAGTAGTCCTTGGTAGCAGGCCGCGTCGGTGGGACTGTATTATGACTGTATTATCCTCAAAGCGGGCAAAGAACGTGTTTAGTTTGTCTGGAAGCAAGACGGTGTCCGTGACGTGGCTAGTTTTATTTTTGTAGTCCGTAATTGCCCTACCACATATGTCTTGTGACTGAGCCATTGAATTATGACTCCACTTTGTTCCTAAACTGACATTTTGCTTGTTTGATTGCCTTGGAAGGAATAACTACACTGTTTATATTCAGCCATATCCCCAGACAACTTTCCATGATTGAATGCAGTGGTTTGCGCTTTCAGTTTTGCGCAAATTCCGCCATCTATCCACGGTTTCTGGTTAGGGTAGGTTTTCATAGTGGATTCAACATTTCAATGCACTTCCTTATAAACTCACTCACCATGTCAGCGTATAAATCAATGTTATTCTCCGAGGCTTCCCGGAACATTTTCCAGTCCGCATGATCAAAACAATCTTGAAGCGTGGATTCCGATTGAGCAGACCAGTGTTTAATGGTTCTAGTTACAGGTATATCCTGTTTGAGTTTCTGCCTATAGGACATTAGGAGCAAAATGGAGTCGTGGTCAGATTTGTCGAAGGGAGGTCCTTGTATGCATTGCGGAGGTCAGTGTAGGAGTGGTCCAGTGTATTGCTCGCACGAGTGCTACAGTCAATGTGCTGATAGAATTTAGGTAGCCTTGTTCTCAAATTAGCTTTGTAAAATCCCCAGCTACAATATATGCAGCCTCAGGATATATGGTTTGCAGTTTACATAGATTCCAGCGAAGTTCCTTGAGGGCTGTGGAGACATCTGCTTGAGGGGGGGGGGGGGGGGGGGGTGTGTAATGCACGGCCGTAACTAACATTATTTTGGGAGATAATGTGGTCGGCATTTGATTGTAAGCAATTCTAGGTGAGGTGAACAAAAGGAGCTGAGTTCCTGTATGTTGTTCTGATTATTCCATGAGTCGTTAATCATGAAGCACACCCCCGCCCTTCTTACCAGAGAGATGTTTCTGTCGGCGCGAAGCATGAAGAAACCAGTTGGCTGTACCGACTCCGACAACATATCCTGAGAGAGTCATGGTTCCGTGAAACAAATAATGTTACAATCTCTGATGTCTCTGGAAGGCAACCCTAGCCCTAATTACATCCACCTTGTCGTCTAGAGACTGGACAATGGTGAGTAATATACTCTGAAGCGGTGGGTGGTGTGCACGCCTTCAAGGTCTGACCAGGAGGCTACGCCATCTACCTCTCCTGCGGTGACGTTGTTTTGGGTCAGCCTCCGGGATTAGATCCAATGTCCTGGGTGGTGGTCCGAACAAAGGATCCGCTTCGGGAAAGTCGTAGGCCCACCCACTTGGGAGCCAGGTCCACCCATGGCTGTGCCCATGCCCAGTCATATGAAATCGATAGATTAGGGCCTAATTAATTAATTTAAATTGGCTGATTTCCTTATGTAGCTGATGTGAAATGGCTAGCTAGTTAGCGGTGGTGCGCGCTAGTGGCGTTTCAATCGGTGACGTCACTTGCTCTGAGACCTTGAAGTAGTGGTTCTTGCTCTGCAAGGGCCGCGGCTTTTGTGGAGCTATGGGTAACGATGCTTCAAGAGTGACTGTTGACGTGTGCAGAGCGTCCCTGGTTTGCGCCCAAGTCGGGGCGAGGGGACGGACGTAAAGTCAAAAAACGGTTACACTTATATGAACTGTAACTCAGCAAAACCTTTGAAATTGTTGCATGTTGCGTTTATATTTTTTATATTTGACGTTTTAAGCACTTCTGACACCATGTTATGATCTTAAAGCCAAAATAGGCCAAAATAGCAATGCGTGTTAATTTTTAGACAGAGCATCATGCTCTTAAAACTCCCAGTACAGAAGACGCCTTAGTCCAATGACTTACGTGTAATGAAACAGAGTCATGATTAGGGCTTGGGAATAGGGTGCTATTTGGAACACATCCTTATGTTGTAGTATGACTTACATCTGTACCAAAAGCTCTCTTGGTTGCATTCCCGAAACACTCTCTTCTCATCCTCCGTGGGAATGTAGGGTGCCCCAACTTGACTCTGTTATATAGGGTACAGAAATGTAGCAATTGTAATTAGCTAGATAACATATACATAGCAGATTAAACTCAACTCTGTCGTGTTCTACTTTTCCACTGCACTACATACGCCAGTCGTCTACTGTTAGTGAGTGGAGGGGTTGAAATGCGAACTTTAGCAAAATACTTTGCATCGCGTAGTAGCGTTATCGACGATAGTATTACTACAGTACTACTTGATTAACTTGCTAATTACTCATGTTTCAGTTAGCGACTATACAGTGTTGTTGTAGCTAGCTTGGGAAAACTGTTTGTTTGGCAAGCCATTTTACTTTAACTTGCAAGCTAATCCGCAGAACGCTAACTAGCGGTTAGCTAGCTACTGTTAGCTTGTTACTGTACCTGAGCCCCTTGTTGTTGTTGATCAGTGAATCCCATTGACGTTTGTGACATGACTAGAAAATAAATTGAAGTGAGGAGAAAAATTTGCTACACCATTATTTCGAGGTTATGCGCATGTGTAACAGGGGAAACAATTGAAACTTCAAAAATGACCTCCAAGCTCTCTGCCTCAAAGCAGGGAAGCTGTTGAAATCAGAAGGCGATTGCCTTACGCAAAACCTGAGTGTAGACGTCACGCGTAAAGAAGCGTGCCCAGTCTTCTTCTTCGGTGAGGTTTAACGGCGGTTGACATCCAATAAATGTTGCATTACTGCCACCTACTAGACTGGAGTATACTTCCCTTATGCATTGCTTGAAAATAAATAAATAAATAATTCAAATAAATAAACAAATACTCTACCATCTAACACTACACACTCACCACCCAACTCCACTATTTAACTATATATAGTCCTATCTCAGTCCAATAGCCTGAAATGACTTGTTGGCCTATCCCTCTATACTGGTACAGATCTACTACTCACACCACTCCTCTCAGGATCCCTCCCCCTTGACCCATCTTCCTCTACTTTCTTCACTGCCTCAGCATACGACAACTTCTGTGCTACTCTAACCCTGGAAACCTCCACCTGCCTCTCTCACACTGGACATTTCTGATCCCCAGCCCCATGGGCACCCGTTTAATTAACACATACCACTACTTTCCCCAATGTTACACATTCCTTTGTCTCATGCCCTTCTGCACACTTCTAACACCTAGGAACCTCCTCCTACACACTGTTTCCACATGCTCATAAGCTTGACACCTGTAACAATGTAATGTATTCGGCACAAAAGTTCCTAGAGTATATAAGATATCCTGTAACATCACTTTGTCCAGCAACGGCTCAACATCAAAACACAAAAGAACACACAACAACTCTTACGCCATCCTGTCTAAGTCGCAACAAATGATGTGCATGACAAACACTGGGAATCTTCCCCTTCGGTTGGTCAACTTTCACATTTACCGCTACCATGTAATCACTCCTTTCAATGGTGCCCTTTTCTTGAGTGCAAAACAACTCGCATCTCTTGTCCCCATTTGTTTAATGTGCAGCGCCTGCACCCTCTGATCAGCAGAAACACAAACAATTATCACAAGACCACTTCTGGTTACCTTCACCGATTCCACAGCACCCAACTCTGTTTTCAACCACCCTGAAACCACAAATGGATAAGCCAAAAGGCAAGGGCCCACTTTTTTCCAAAAATGTCACTCCTACCATCACAGACTCATCTTTATCCTGACCCTCGGTGCAACCCTCGGCTCTGACAACTAGCACGCCCGGTCCAGACACAACAAAGCCTCAAGACCAACACTTGCTCCAGATTGAAATAGTTGGGCTCGTTTGAGCAAATCATTTGTCAAGTCGGTGACCAAAGCTTTTAAAGAGTCTTGCATTTTGAAAAAATCTGATTTTCACCTAGATGACCTTTACAAAAATCGTATGATTAAAGGTCCTAAAGTGTAAGGTCGGATGGGTTGGGTGGGCTTGGGGGATGGGGGAGGGTCTTGATCACACCGATAGTGTTATTGCATTTTGGTACACCCGAAGTGCATTCATTTCCAATGGAAAGCTGCGTTTGCCTTGCGCAATTGCATTGCAGAAGCAGTTGCAGTGCCTTCTGTGTGTTGCATACATAATATTTATCAAACTTATGCATCAAACTGTATGCTTAGATGTTGTATGCTTAGATCTTGACAGAAATGGTAGCAGAAGGTGAATGTTGAACTTGTGTTGCACACATATCCAGATGATGCTGCATCCCATTTTGCGTAATAACCCTGTCGGTGTGATTGAAGCGGGACACTGTATATGTGATCAACCTGTCAATGTGAAAAGCACCTTACCGCGTCCAGTCTACTCATCGGAACGCCATCCAATCAATGCAGAGGTGTAAGATTGCCAGAGCCTGAACAACAAATAAAATAATTTATACAATGTAGGTGTAAACAATTTGAACCAATCATATAATGCAAAGGGCGGGGCATATTGCCAACATTTTGACAGTGGTACGCTCATATCAGACAACACAAACCGCAAAATTGTTTACTAATCTGTCAACGAGGATAGTTGCTATTAGACGAGTTTAGATCTTTGAAAAAATTAAAAGAAGAGCGTTCCAAAAAAAGAACGGATGGGAAAGGAAGGTGAGGACACATACTGAAATATCTCATTTGCGATCCCAGCGAAGTTTCACTGACACTGTTGGAAAAAGCTATAATTGTAGCATGCCAGAGGAGTTGGATTGCTAGCAAACAAGCTAAGCGTACTTTAAAAAAGGTAAGCTCGGCCGAGATTTGAAATACAAGGTCCTACCAAATAGCTAATTTATTAAAGTTAGCAGACCTAGCTTTTCGTAGCGAGCAGTTTGCCGTTTCGGACAAATTGATAAGCTATGGAATTGCTTCGATACTAGCTAGCATAGTTGGGTAACGTTAGATATCTGTCTTGCTAGCTATGTGTTATTAGCTAACCATGTCAGGATTTGGCAAACCCAGAAGTACTCAAATACTGGACAGGAAGGAAGCCAAATGAATGTTACCGTTGTTGTCAGTTAGCTAACATTAACCAGCTCTAGCTAGACAGCCAATTAATAAAGGAAACTAGGCTGGCTAGCTAGTTAGTTATCTAACGTGACCAACTCGCTTGCTAGCTACGACGTTGGCGATATTGAAGACACAGCACAATGGCAATCATAGCAAGCTAACTGTTGTTGGCTCATGTACAGTACCAATAATTTGATAAAACCCCCCCTGGCGTCTTTTGTTTTGCCACTGTGTCTATCCGTTGATTTACGTCGTAGGTGTTCCTGTCACCATGCTATTGCCACTGAAATTCGTTTTTGAGGAGGCAAGCACACAGGCGAGGCAAGTTTGAGCATGGTCAAAGATCCTGCTTTGATTTGACTTTACACCTAACTTGGCAGGTAGTCTAATACTAGGATACAACTAACGTTACTGAGTGCGGTTAATCAGCAAATATCCATATACACTTGTATATTATACAGCTGTACCTTACGTAATCGGACATTAGTTGCCTTTGTCATGCCAATGTAACCCAAAGTTGTCTCCATTACCTATATAACCCAACAACTAGGAAAGGAAATCTCCCCAAAAATATTGGATTCTCAAATATCATTGCTGGTTGTTTGCTCACTCTACCTCTGTTCTGTAGGCGTTATATTGAAAGTTAATCAGCACTGTAATAGCTAACATTCTGTGATTGCTCCTGGGCACAATTTATTCTGGGTGTAATTACGGCAAAGGCCAAATTGCATTTGTCCTGTTTAGCAGCTGCTTTTGTCCACCTCTTAAATTAGGCCACATCCTTACAGCCTCTGTGAAAACGGTGGCAGTACACACACTGCTCAGTAAAGATCAATCACAATATATTGGCAATAGCCTGTCCATTGCCTCTCTCTTTTGGTGTGTTTGTACAGCAAAGGGAGAATAGACACACAATGAGGAGTTTGTTCTTGTTTTCTGTAGCTGTTTGTTCTTGTTTTCTGTAGCTGTAAGATGGCAACACAGAGAAATCTGGTCAGTCTGCAATGAACCAGGAGGTGGAGAGAGCTGAACAATTTCAGACCCTTGGGCCTTTGCAATACACTTCTCATCTGGAGAAAAGTCTGTGTGTCACTCCCAAATGGGTCAGGGCTCTACAGTGTGACCATTTTACTTGCAATTAATTTAGGAGCACCAGTGCACCTAGAAAAAGGATTCTGGCTGTATTACCTCAAATCTTTTTCATTGTGCCCTTAAATTTCATTTTGCGCCTACATTTTTCAATTTAGGTGAACACATGCTCTTGGGGTACATGCTCTGAATAATCAGTAACCACTTGATCCAAGGACTTTGGTGCTTTTTGCGTTGTTGCGTAAACATATTAAATTACATCAGAGGCTAGCAGGCAGATGCAAAGGGTGAATTTGAGTGTGACATTGTCATTCACCAGGCCAGCCAATGTTTACCATTCCACTGTTAACATGTAACATCCTAGTGTTTAATAAGGCTCAAAGTATTAAAGCAGCTTTAAAAAAAAATATTTTGCTTATCATTATAATATTTAGATGACTATGGTGCTTAGGCTACATCTTACATAAGATGATAATGCTTACGTCGTCATTTTATGTAAAATTGTTGAATAAAATGGGTTAGATCACTGTCATGGTCAGGACAGGAGGCTGGTTTGTTGTGGTCACATTTAAGAAAGTGATGAACCCCCTCTCTGCCCCAACCCATACATGTCTCTCTGTGTGGTTGACTGATCCTCTCAACCTCCCCCTTCAGGGATAAGCCTCTGATTGCTGTACAGATGTGTTCGTATTGTGCACGCACCCACTGGGCCTCTGCATAGGAATGGCAGGGAATCCTTCTAAATTGCAAAGGGGCATCTATCTGCGATTACCCAGGGCATAATTCTGGGGAATGTGTGTTTTTGGGTTAATCCTGGAAGACATTAATGTCATTGAGTGAAGGGATGGAGCTGGTCTCTGAGTGGTTCCCCTGTCAAACCATGGATGTGTCTCTTCTCAGGATGAGCCAGAGGAGAGCCATTGGTCACTCTTATCACTGCATAGTGTGATGGTTAGATTTATATGAGCCAGATAAGAGCTGTGCAGTCAAGCATTTCTCTTAATGAGTCTGGTGCCTCACTGTTTCTCCTGTCCCATCAGACTGACACTGTTGTCCCTTTCCTCTCTCACTGCTTTGTCCCTGTACTGACCAACTGACTGACTCTTTTGCACCTCTGCCATCTGGTAAAACAAATGAGGCTTCCCAGTGTTTACCTTCATGGAGTTCAAGGCTGCACAAATATCGTTATCTTGCCTTGCTTGTTGTTGACTCTGTAACACCTGCATCTGGCTGATCTACGACCTCAACATTTCACCTACTGCCTTATCAAGAGCACCTACAGGAAACCCTGGATTTCCTGTGTGAACTATCCAGCTATATTCTTATTACCAACTGAATTACAACCTTATTTTGCCTGCCTGGTGATGGTGAGACTGGATCTCTTGCCAAATTATCTGCTAAACCTAACTGAAAAGGTTGGTGGTGTGTCTGTTTGCTTGGTGCTAAATTATTAACCTGAACTGCTGCAGTCGTTATCCGGCGGCAAAAATAAAGAACATGTTAAACTGCAAGACATGCAAGTTACTCTGATTTTAAAGGTACTGCTGCTAAGCAACTTTGAAAAGAGGTTAAATAGCTGTTCATCAGACAAGCCCCCATCCTTTAGTTATAGTCATCCTAAAATGTGCAATCCTTTGTCTTTGGATGCATTCAAAGTGTTCTGTAATACACAAATGTGAATTGAGTTCAGCTAGAAATAGCCTATAATGGGGCCTTGCCGAGGCATATTATTTTTGGCTTTGGGTAGGGAGAACTGGTTTGGAGCAGGATAATTGATGTTTGGGACTGACTTCACCAAAGAAACCACCCGGTCTTCGGCCCAAGGAAAGCCAGCTCTGTTCCCCTCTCACCGCATACAGAGTGTGCCTGTGTGTTTGGACTGGAGCTTTCAGGGGCTGTGTACTAGGTTTCACATGAGCTCTCTTTAGAAATCAAACTGGTTGCGAGGAAGAGCTTTCTAAAACATGCAAACAAGTGGTCCTGTTAGGGCAGTTGCATGAAGGCCTTATCTATCAGGAGAATCTAGTGCTCTGCTCCATACGAAGGTTGTGATTACAGGAGAAAAGCCTTTCATTTAGTGCTGGTGAACAAGATGTAGTTAGTTCTTATTTTGTCCTTTTTGTCCTATTCGTCCCAGTTGTGACTGTGCACCAATGCTGAGATCTAGTGTTGCACAAAACATTCGATACTAGAACATGAAAAACGGTTCGGTACTAGAATTTGTTTCTTTCGGTACTTCTGTTGAATGTGTATCACGGATAAAATCAGCCAGTGTTAATTTCTTCAACAAAAATATTACTGAAACACCATTTTTTTGTGGCAATCACTCACTGTTGACGTTGAGACGGGTGTTTTGCGAGTACTGTTTAATTAAGCTACCAGTTGAGGACTTGTGAGGCATCCATTTCTCAAACTCGACACACTGTACTTGTCCTCTTGCTCAGTTGTGCACCTGGGCCTCCCATTATTTCTATTCTGGTTAGAGACAGTTTGCACTGTTCTCTGAAGGGAGTAGTACACAGCGTTATACGAGATCTTCAGTTTCTTGGCAAGAAACTGGAATAGCCTTCATTTCTCAGAACAAGAATAGACTGACGAGTTTCAGAAGAAAGGTATTTTGTTTCTGGCCATTTTGAGCCTGTAATCGAACCCACAAATGCTGATGCCCCAGATACTCAACTAGTCTAAAGAAGGCCAGTTTTATTGCATGTTTAATCAGAACAACAGTTTTCAGCTGTGGTAACATAATTGCAAAATGGTTTTCTAATGATCAGTTAGCCTTTTTTTAAATGATAAACTTGGATTAGCTAACACAACGTGCCATTGGAACACAGGAGTGATGGTTGCTGATAATGGCCCTCTGTACGCCTACGTAGATATTCCATAAAAAATCTGCTGTTTCCAGCTACAATAGTAATTTATAACATCAACAATGTCTACAATGTATTTCTGAACAATTTGATGTTAATTTGCTGTTATTTTAATGGACAAAAAATGTCCTTGTTTTTGAAAGAATAGCACATTTCTAAGTGAACCCAAACTTTTGAACGGTAGTGTACAGTACATGTTTCAAGCAGACCACCATAGTCCCTGTGCCCAAGAAAGTGAAGCTAACCTCTCCCTCAATGTGCACAAGACAAAGGAGCTGATCGTGGACTACATGAAAAGGTGGGCTGAACACGCCCCCATTCACATCGACAGGGCTGTAGTGGAGCAGGTCAAGAGTTTCAAGTTCCTTGGTGTCCACATCACCAATGAACTATCATGGTCCAAACACACCAAGATAGTTGTGAAGAGGGCACGACAACATATTTTCCACCCATCAGGAAACTGAAAATATTTGGCATCGGTCCCCAGAGCCTCAAAAAGTTCTACAGATGCAATATCGAGAGCATCCTGACCGGTTGCCTCACAGCCTGGTATGTCAACTGCTCGGCATCCGACCGTAAGGCGCTACAGAGGGTAGTGCTTATGGCCCAGTACATCTTATGGCCAAGCTTCCTGCCATCCAGGACCTCTATACTAGACGCTGTCAGAGGAAGGTAAAAAAAAAAAATGGTCAAAGACTCCAGTCACCCAAGTCATAAACTGTTCTCGCTGCTACTGCTTTATTGTTAATTTGTTTTACATTTTGCTTTTTTTTTGCTTTATTTTTTAATAAGATTTTCTTAATCAACAATGCAGTTTAAGAAATAGAGTTAAGGGCTTGTAAGTAAGCATTTCACTGAAAGGTCTACTACACCTGTTGTATTTGGCGCATGCGACAAACATTTATTTGCTTTGAATAGGGCTCCAACAGGCCGCCCCTCTCTTGCCTTGTGAATGACATCATTATTGGTTAAAGAGACGTCGTGCACTTTTATAAAATAAAATGTTGTTGATCAGTACGATAAAATAAGTTCCAAATGGGAAGGAAATGGATCGTTTGTCATCTGTAGCCCCAAGAAATCATCTAAAACAAGCTCAATAAATCAATGCATGCTCTAGAGGTCTTCACGGTTCCAGAAAGTTGGCTCCGCTCCAAAATGGACCTGGGGATTTCCCACCCTGACCCGAGCATAAATATTTGTTTCATACCCGTTCCATATTAACCTGGTCGGTTCCAGGTCCGATCTGATGGAGGAAAGCAGCAGAAAATGTGTTTTTAAGCTACTTTATTAACCAGAGGTGATAAAGCGCGAGAGGGACAAATGTGCCGCTCTAGCAGGCTAGGGAGGGGCCGTACTGAGTGAGTGAGCTGCCATAGCTAGGATATTTATCATGAAATATGATTGTAATACCTGTCTTGGACACGCCACGCTCTACTCTTGTGAAAAGCAAGACCGCAGCAGCATAAATTATACAATTTCTCTCTCTTTCTCTACTGCAGCAGTCGCGTTCGGAAATGCATGGGCTTCTGGACAAGACAGTTATGATTGTCAAAATCAAATCAAATCAAATTTGTCACATACACATGGTTAGCAGATGTTAATGCGAGTGTAGCGAAATGCTTGTGCTTCTAGTTCCGACAATGCAGTAATAACCAACAAGTAATCTAACTAACAATTCCAAAACTACTGTCTTGTACACAGTGTGAGGGGATAAAGAATATGTACATAAGGATATATGAATGAGTGATGGTACAGAGCAGCATAGGCAGATACAGTAGATTGTATCGAGTACAGTATATACATATGAGATGAGTATGTAAACAAAGTGGCATAGTTAAAGTGGCTAGTGATACATGTATTACATAAGGATACAGTCGATGATATAGAGTACAGTATATACGTATGCCTATGAGATGAATAATGTAGGGTGAGTAACATTATATAAGGTAGCATTGGTTAAAGTGGCTAGTGATATATTTACATCATTTCCCATCAATTCCCATTATTAAAGTGGCTGGAGTTGAGTCAGTGTCAGTGTGTTGGCAGCAGCCACTCAATGTTAGTGGTGGCTGTTTAACAGTCTGATAGCCTTGAGATAGAAGCTGTTTTTCAGTCTCTCGGTCCCAGCTTTGATGCACCTGTACTGACCTCGCCTTCTGGATGATAGCGGGGTGAACAGGCAGTGGCTCGGGTGGTTGATGTCCTTGATGATCTTTATGGCCTTCCTGTGACATCGGGTGGTGTATGTGTCCTGGAGGGCAGGTAGTTTGCCCCCGGTGATGCGTTGTGCAGACCTCACTACCCTCTGGAGAGCCTTACGGTTGAGGGCGGAGCAGTTGCCGTACCAGGCGGTGATACAGCCCGCCAGGATGCTCTCGATTGTGCATCTGTAGAAGTTTGTGAGTGCTTTTGGTGACAAGCCGAATTTCTTCAGCCTCCTGAGGTTGAAGAGGCGCTGCTGCGCCTTCTTCACAATGCTGTCTGTGTGAGTGGACCAATTCAGTTTGTCTGTGATGTGTATGCCGAGGAACTTAAAACTTGCTACCCTCTCCACTACTGTTCCATCGATGTGGATAGGGGGGTGTTCCCTCTGCTGTTTCCTGAAGTCCACAATCATCTCCTTAGTTTTGTTGACGTTGAGTGTGAGGTTATTTTCCTGACACCACACTCCGAGGGCCCTCACCTCCTCCCTGTAGGCCGTCTCGTCGTTGTTGGTAATCAAGCCTACCACTGTTGTGTCGTCCGCAAACTTGATGATTGAGTTGGAGGCGTGCGTGGCCACGCAGTCGTGGGTGAACAGGGAGTACAGGAGAGGGCTCAGAACGCACCCTTGTGGGGCCCCAGTGTTGAGGATCAGCGGGGAGGAGATGTTGTTGCCTACCCTCACCACCTGGGGGCGGCCCGTCAGGAAGTCCAGTACCCAGTTGCACAGGGCGGGGTCGAGACCCAGGGTCTCGAGCTTGATGACGAGCTTGGAGGGTACTATGGTGTTGAATGCCGAACTGTAGTCAATGAACAGCATTCTCACATAGGTATTCCTCTTGTCCAGATGGGTTAGGGTAGTGTGCAGTGTGGTTGAGATTGCATCGTCTGTGGACCTATTTGGGCGGTAAGCAAATTGGAGTGGGTCTAGGGTGTCAGGTAGGGTGGAGGTGATATGGTCCTTGACTAGTCTCTCAAAGCACTTCATGATGACGGAAGTGAGTGCTACGGGGCGGTAGTCGTTTAGCTCAGTTACCTTAGCTTTCTTGGGAACAGGAACAATGGTGGCCCTCTTGAAGCATGTGGGAACAGCAGACTGGTATAGGGATTGATTGAATATGTCCGTAAACACACCGGCCAGCTGGTCTGCGCATGCTCTGAGGGCGCGGCTGGGGATGCCGTCTGGGCCTGCAGCCTTGCGAGGGTTAACACGTTTAAATGTCTTACTCACCTCGGCTGCAGTGAAGGAGAGACCGCAAGTTTTCGTTGCAGGCCGTGTCAGTGGCACTGTATTGTCCTCAAAGCGGGCAAAAAAGTTATTTAGTCTGCCTGGGAGCAGGACATCCTGGTCCGTGACTGGGCTGGATTTCTTCCTGTAGTCCGTGGTTGACTGTAGACCCTGCCACATGCCTCTTGTGTCTGAGCCGTTGAATTGAGATTCTACTTTGTCTCTGTACTGACGCTTAGCTTGTTTGATAGCCTTGCGGAGGGAATAGCTGCACTGTTTGTATTCGGTCATGTTACCAGACACCTTGCCCTGATTAAAAGCAGTGGTTCGCGCTTTCAGTTTCACACGAATGCTGCCATCAATCCACGGTTTCTGGTTAGGGAATGTTTTAATCGTTGCTATAGGAACGACATCTTCAACACACGTTCTAATGAACTCGCACACCGAATCAGCGTATTCGTCAATGTTGTTGTCTGACGCAATACGAAACATGTCCCAGTCCATGTGATGGAAGCAGTCTTGGAGTGTGGAGTCAGCTTGGTCGGACCAGCGTTGGACAGACCTCAGCGTGGGAGCCTCTTGTTTTAGTTTCTGTCTGTAGGCAGGGATCAACAAAATGGAGTCATGGTCAGCTTTTCCGAAAGGGGGGCGGGGCAGGGCCTTATATGCGTCGCGGAAGTTAGAGTAACAATGATCCAAGGTCTTTCCACCCCTGGTTGCGCAATCGATATGCTGATAAAATTTGGGGAGTCTTGTTTTCAGATTAGCCTTGTTAAAATCCCCAGCTACAATGAATGCAGCCTCCGGATAAATGGTTTCCAGTTTGCAAAGAGTCAAATAAAGTTCATTCAGAGCCAACGATGTGTCTGCTTGGGGGGGGATATATACGGCTGTGATTATAATCGAAGAGAATTCTCTTGGTAGATAATGCGGTCTACATTTGATTGTGAGGAATTCTAAATCAGGTGAACAGAAGGATTTGAGTTCCTGTATGTTTCTTTCATCACACCATGTCACGTTAGTCATAAGGCATACGCCCCCGCCCCTCTTTTTACCAGAAAGATGTTTTTTCCTGTCTGCGCGATGCGTGGAGAAACCTGTTGGCTGCACCGCTTCGGATAGCGTCTCTCCAGTAAGCCACGTTTCCGTGAAGCAAAGAACGTTACAGTCTCTGATGTCCCTCTGAAATGCTACCCTTGCTCGGATTTCATCAACCTTGTTGTCAAGAGACTGGACATTGGCAAGAAGAATGCTAGGGAATGGTGCACGATGTGCCCGTCTCCGGAGTCTGACCAGAAGACCGCCTCGTTTCCCTCTTTTTCGGAGTCGTTTTTTTGGGTCGCTGCATGGGATCCACTCCGTTGTCCTGTTTGTAAGGCAGAGCACAGGATCCGCGTCGCGAAAAGCGTATTCTTGGTCGTACTGATGGTGAGTTGACGCTGATCTTATATTCAGTAGTTCTTCTCGACTGTATGTGATGAAACCTAAGATGACCTGGGGTACTAATGTAAGAAATAACACGTAAAAAAACAAAAAACTGCATAGTTTCCTAGGAACGCGAAGCGAGGCGGCCATCTCTGTCGGCGCCGGAAGTTGGGAGTCACGGGTGTGTCTAATTTTATCAGATCCAACCCAGATCTGTGACATTATTTAGAATTCTGGATTCGGACTAGAGGTCGACCGATTTAATTGGAATGGTCGATTTCATTTGGGCCGATTTTCAAGTTTTCATAACAATCGGAAATCTGTATTTTTGGGCGCCGATTTAATTAATTTATCTTTTTATTTTTTATTAATTTAACCTTTTAACTAGGCAATTCAGTTAAGAACACATTCTTATTTTCAATGACGGCCTAGGAACGATGGGTTAACTGCCTCGTTCGGGGGCAGAACAACAGATTTTCACCTTGTCAGCTCGGTGGATCCAATCTTGCAACCCCCAGTTAACTAGTGCAACGTAATAACGACCGGCCTCTCTCTCGTTGCACTCCACAAGGAGACTGCCTGTTACGCGAATGCAGTAAGCCAAGGTAAGTTGCTAGCTAGCATTAAACTTATCTTATAAAAAACAATCAATCATAATCACTAGTTAACTACAAATGGTTGATGATATTACTAGATATTATATAGCGTGTCCTGCGTTGCATATAATACAAGTATCTGACTGAGCCGTTGTAGGCAGAAGCAGGCGCGTAAACATTCATTCAAACAGCACTTTCGTGCGTTTTGCCAGCAGCTCTTCGTTGTGGGTCAGGCATTGCGCTGTTTATGACTTCAAAACTATCAACTCCTGAGATGAGGCTGGTGTAACCGAAGTGAAATGGCTAGCTAGTTAGCGCGCGCTAATAGTGTTTCAAACGTCACTCGCTCTGAGCCTTCTAGTAGTTGTTCCCTTTGCTCTGCATGGGTAACGCTGATTTGATGGTGGCTGTCGTCGTTGTGTTGCTGGTTCGAGCCCAGGGAGGAGAGGGACGGAAGCTATACTGTTACACTGGCAATACTAAAGTGCCTATAAGAACATCCAATAGTCAAAGGTTAATGAAATACAAATAGTATAGAGGGAAATAGTCCTATAATTCCTATAACTACAACCTAAAACTTCTTACCTGGGGTTATTGAAGACTCATGTTAAAAGGAACCACCAGCTTTCTCATGTTCTGAGCAAGGAACTGAAACGTTAGCTTTCTTACATAGCACATATTGCACTTTTACTTTCTTCAACACTTTGTTTTTGCATTAATTAAACCAAATGGAACATGTTTCATTATTTATTTGAGGCTAAATTGATTTTATTGATGTATTATGTTAAAATAAGTGTTCATTCAGTATTGTTGTAATTGTCATTATTACAAATACATTTTTAAAAATCGGCCGATTTAACCGGTATAGGCTTTTTTGGTCCTCCAATAATCGGTATCGCCGTTTTGGTCCTCCAATATTCGGTATCGGTGTTGAAAAATCATAATCGGTCGAAATCTAATTCGGACCCGCTTGGGTGCTGGATTCGGGTCTCGGCATTTGGGTCCAGGTGGATCCGTGAAGGCCACTAGCATGCACACACTCCTTTTACATATGCATTCACCTGTATTGTGAAGAAGCTATGATTTACCCAGTTTATCAATGGATTTACCATTCAAATAAAGTATTACCCTTATGTTTATATAGTTTGGTAATTGATTCATTAATGCGTACATGGATGTCTCTGAAAATTGTCAAATGTAACGCTGTTGAATGACAGATGCCCAACACTTGAACAGGGCAGTAGATTTGCTTATCTGTCTGGATCAAGTGCAGTTCTGTGACTTTGGCTAATTTAATTCCTTTTTAAAAATTTGTTTTCAACCTTTTGTACGGTTTTGGTATTGAGTATTGCGATACTAAACCTGGTATCTCTATCGAAGTAAAAATTCTGGTATCTTGACATTAACTGAGTTTGGGATGTTACAGTACCTTCTATCCACCTGCAGATGAGATCAGCATCCTGTCTGACCTAGAAAACCCTGTGGTTTTTGTGTTTCAGGTTGGTACAGCTGACTGTGTTGGGCTTTGTTCAGGCTTCTTACTCAACCCACGAAAGCGTGTTCACCATTTTAAGCATGTCTCACAACTAGTGTGTAGTTCCGTAAATGTCCATGGTCATTATTTCCTTACCTGTGAAATGCATGACTAACTCTGTACTTACGCTGCTTGTGGGTCTATATATAGAGTGGGAGCTTAGTCTGTGGCTGGCTGGCTGTGTTGCTATACAGCCTCCAGTCTAGGAGGTCAAATGGGCCCTTGTGGGCTTGTTTTCTGCTCCACTTGTTTGTCTGGTCACACATTTTGTTTCTGGAGTTTCTGTTGTAACAGGAAGTTAGATCTGTTATTCACAAGTATGTGTGTGAAGCAGTTATCTGTCAGAAAGGGGCATCATTCCACTGTTACATGTGTAACTGTGTGTGTGTGCGGGCGTGTTTGTATTGCTCCCTGTCGAATACTGCTGAGGTTTTGTGGCGTAACGGGTGTTCCAACTGTTTCCATTGAAGGTCTGTGCTGACCTGTTCTCACACACTGTCTTCTGTTCTGCCGAGAGGAGAGTTTTCGCTCTCTCTTTCTGACTGGCTGGTATGTGTTTGGTCGGTGACTCATTGGTCTGCTCATCTTCTCATGATACTGTATATTTTACACTGAGATGGCTACTATGTCCAGCCCTTTTCTGCTATCCTGATTTGTCTTTGTCACGGTTTCCTGCTGTTATTCCAGTGGCTTATTCCATCTTTTTTGTCATTTTTTTTATAACAGTTTGAATGATGGCCTTATGTATAAGGTATTTGTAGTTTCACACTCCACAGAGTTTACAACTTAATTTTTACCCTGGGGTACATGACACAGGTGGCAACAGTGACTACAGAGGCAGCCTATATGAGGTGGGCTGGTGCTTTAATGTGAGCGCACTCACTTCAGCTTTTACGATTGCTGGATGGGAACTGTGTTAGTACTGTGTTGTGATGACTCTGATCACTTTTATGTAACTGCCTCTTGGATGGAGTGTGTAATCTTCAGATTACTGCTCTGCTCAATACTCAGGAGGAGGTTCTATTCCTGGCTCTGCCATTGACTGACCCAGCATAGCACCGCACTGGCTCGACCCGGGCACTGGCAGTATCCTGACCTGTGGAGCTTGACTGTTACTGGGAGGCCCTATGCCCTACTGTCCCTGAAAGGTTACCCCACTCCCACTGGGATGGGGACTATGGTAGGGACTAGGCCCTGATAGGAGATGATGGGATGTTTCCTCTGTAAGTGCATGATTGATTGACTGGTGTGGTAACTAAAGGAATGATTTGTGTTTCAGATTCTTGTGCACTGAAGTCGTGGGACCTCTCCTTGACTGCCCGAGTAGAGCCTCTGCTCTATGGCTTTAAGGTACGTAACGTCACACTGGCTAATGAGGAGCTGTTCGCACTGGTTTGGTTAAATAACTGTTACAGGAGCTCTGTGCTAAGCAGTGTGGGAACTAGGAAAGAATATCATGGCTGATTTCTAATCCTCTGGCATCTGTAATACTGTAGCCTGTATTGGGAACTGGCATAGAGGTCTATTTAAAAAAATTCTGCCTCTTTGTTTGGCAGCCATTTTGAGTTCTTCCTGAGAGTTCCTTGTCAACCTCACTGGGGTGGTCTAGACTATAGTCTGTGAGCTAGCTAGGTGTTGTCTGTCAGCTGTGTGAAATGAGAACGGTTTCTTCTCAGTCTGACACGGATGCACTTCACCACATTAGATAGACCACACAAAGAAAGGAATTATGTTCTTTGTTTCTATCATTTTCCTTTGTTGTGTGTATTATGTTTCTCTGTTTGATAGATCAGTGAAACTTGATGAAAGGGGCCTTTCAGGCTAAGTGTGCATTGTCTGTCTGATGGCAATGGAAACACACTGCAAGGTATGCAAGGACATGTTTCTGCAGGACAGAGAGGAACATTGGTTTCTGCAGCATATCAATAAAATAATTTTGACCTAGATTGCACTCTTTCAGTGGTTCTTGAGCAAGCAGCAACATAATGTAGCAGAGCTGAAATGGAGTCATTTTGTTCTTTTCACATGGATCTACCAGTTTTAGAGGGCTGTATACTCTGGCCTCTAGCTGGTAATTGAAGCCCTCTTGTCAGTTCTGAGTGGGGATTGGCCAAGACCGAACAGTGTGTGATTGGGACCCGGGGTTAGTCAGGTCACGTTCTCACATTCCCCAGCCATGACAACAATGTTGCCTGTGGGTGGACCACACAACTGTCAATCAGGGGAGGCAGAGCTCTGTTTATCAATATGGCGACTGCAAGAGTTCAATGACCCCTTCTGTGTTCAGAGATATGAAATATCTGGATATTTGGAGGCAATTATGGGTGAAAGGAAGCTCCATAGTCCTTTCAAACCTGCAAAAAACTGAAGGGGGTCTATGCTAGACAGGTGAAGGGCAAGGCCAAAGGCATTGGAAAAATTCTGCAGTTGTGGGAGGGGATGCACTGCTGACACAGTCAAATACGGTGTGTCCTGTCAGATGTCAGACAATGTTTTCTGACTGCGCAACGTCCTAACGTCCTTTCTAAACCCATGTAGTGTTTGTCCAGACCACGGGAGGGCGTACAGCCTCTGTCTTTATCCAGACCTACTCTGTCTGTTTGAGATGAGTTCAGGTGGACTAGCTGGCTGGGTTTCTGTCACGTGGGAGCACAGCTTCACTCACACACAACAGGAGGGTCACCATCAGGACTCCACTCAGTGACTGACCTCGTGTCTGTCTCCAAGTGTAACTGTTTGGTCGCTGTTCAGTCTGAACGTTGCCTCTTTGTCCCAGCTCTGGCAGTTTTCCTTTTTTCTGGGGCGTGAGAACAGAACAGGGCCAGAGCAGCGTCGGGGCGGTACCCAGAGTGCATTGTTCCCTGAGCTTCCTCTTCCACATTCCTGGGCTGATTGGGATCTGGGCCTCCTGCGCTAGGCTGTTGTTCTAACGGGGCGGCACCAGTGACCTGGCCCCTTCCGGACCACAGCCGCCTCCACTGGCCATTGCACTGCCCTGGTCCAGTGATGACCATCTCATGGAGTATGTTTACATGCACACTAATAATTTGATGTTAAACTGATTATGGCATTAGTTATGTAAACACCTTACTCTACATATCTTAATCAGTGTAAGGTCATAATTGAAGAGAGCCTACTCTGATTGAAACACCTGGTTCTCTAAGTAGTATTTTAAATGAATAGGACATGTAAAGCGTTTAAACTGTGTTCCAGCGGTGTATTTGATCTTCACATGCACCAGCACCAGGGGGTCAAGCCTCACTTTCTTATGCGCGAGTGAAGTGAGTTCAGAGAAACTTATTTTTCGCAAACTTTATTCAGTATGTCTGAACTCCGAATCAAAAAGTCTTTGCAAAAATAACATGGTCACTGTGGTAGATTTTGATTGCTGATTTTCTGCATTTATCAAAAGTCCCACCAGTAGCCTGATTTCTGATGTGCCCATGTAAACAGGATTATCATGGAAATCGTTCTTCTTGAAAGCATGTAAATGTTTCAAACAAACTATTTATATTAACCTGACTATCCACAATAATCAAATATTTGTGTTTGTGTAACTGTGCTCAGTGCTCTCTCTCTCTCTCTCTCTCTCTCTGTGTCTCTCTCTGTCTCTCTCTGTCTCTCTCTGTCTCTCTCTGTCTCTCTCTGTCTCTCTCTGTCTCTCTCTGTCTCTGTCTCTGTCTTGTCTTGTCTGTTAAATAATTAGTCATATACTTTCATTGTTCTAGATTTATTTGTGTTCTTCTACATTTTACTTAGGAGCACATCATTTACTCCTTGTAAAAAATCAAAAATCAGCGTAGAGCCCTGAACTACAATATCTCACAGCCTTTTGGCAGGGTAGGTACTTTGTTCCACATATAAACATCAAGAATCAACAGTTTCAGTTTTTACTTATTGTACCTTAAGGCGCAGGTCACAAACGTAAAATGAAATTTAAGCAATACCCCATTTACTTACAAGTAATACTTTTTTTGGCTTTAAAAACATTAAAGCATGCTCATTTTTATTTTTGGTGTAATTATGGCAAAAACGGTTTTGTCTGGTTAAAAATTCTGAGTGGCTGGTTGTTTAAAAAAATTAAATAATAATCTACTTGCCACAGTGGCTGTTGGACCAAAAAGTGAATTTCCACATGAAGCAGAAATTGATTATCCCTTTGAGCATGGTGAAGCTATTTATTACAATTTGCATGGTGTATCCCATTCACTACAGATACAGGCAACCTTCCTAGTTGTCGGAGAGGAAGCAAACCGCCCAGGGATTTCACCATGAGGCCAATGTTTACATTAAAACAGAGTTTAATGGCTGTGATAGAAAACAACTGAGGATGGATCAACATTGTAGTTATTCCACAATACTAACCTATATGACAGTGAAAAGAAGTAAATCTGTACAGGATAAAAATACTCAAAGATGAGTCCTGTTTTCAAGAAGGCACTAAAGTAAAACTGCAAAGAATGTGGCAAAGACAACTTTACGTACGCAATACAAAATGTTATGTTTTGGAGTACCACTCTTCATATTTTCAAGCATGTTGGTGGCTTCATGTTATGGGTAGTATGGCTGTCCCCGACAAAAATGATCTTGGTCGATCCGAGAGTAGACTTCTTTTGACCAATCGATTGGTCAAATTTTTCAACTTATTTTTTACATATATAGACACACCTTATGTTTTAAATAAAATCAACTATATGTAGGCTGAGCTTGTCTGATGCTTTAATAAGCACTGCGATTAAAAATGAACACACACATTACTAAAGAGGGAGCCAGAGATACATTTTTTTTATTTCACCTTTATTTAACCAGGTAGGCCACTTGAGAACAAGTTCTCCTTTACAACTGCGACCTGGCCAAGATAAAGCAAAGCAGTGCGACAACGGAGTTACACAGCCTAACCAGAAAAAGAAACCCTATTTTAATTGGAGTACCAAGTTATCCTACCATATCTGCTGATCTGTGTGCCAGCTATGATTTTCATGGAACAGTTTTTAATTTAATTTATAAAAGTCTTCATATCTCAATGTAGTTGATCAAAATTCTATCTAAATGAAAATTATATATACAGTGGGGCAAAAAAGTATTTAGTCAGCCACCAATTCTGCAAGTTCTCCCACTTAAAAAGGTGAGGCCTGTAATTTTCATCATAGGTACACTTCAACTATGACAGACAAAATGAGAAAAAAAAATCCAGAAAATGACATTGTAGGACTTAAGGAATTTATTTGCAAATTATGGTGGAAAACTTTTGTTATTGACCAAATACTTATTTATCTCAGTACTTTGTTATATACCCTTTGTTGGCAATGACAGAGGTCAAACGTTTTCTGTAAGTCTTCACAAGGTTTTCACACACTGTTGCTGGTATTTTGGCCCATTCCTCCATGCAGATCTCCTCTAGGAGCAGTGATGATTTGGGGCTGTTGCTGGGCAACACGGACTTTCAACTCCCTCCAAAGATTTTCTATGGGGTTGAGATCTGGAGACTGGCTAGGCCACTCCAGGACCTTGAAATGCTTCTTACGAAGCCGCTCCTTCGTTGCCTGGGCGTTGTGTTTGGGATCATTGCCATGCTGAAAGACCCAGCCACGTTTCATCTTCAATGCACTTGCTGATGGAAGGAGGTTTTCACTCAAAATCTCACGATACATGGCCCCATTCATTCTTTCCTTTACACAGATCAGTCGTCCTGGTCCCTTTGCAGAAAAACAGTCCCAAAGCATGATGTTTCCACCCCCATGCTTCACAGTAGGTATGGTGTTCTTTGGATGCAACTCAGAATTCTTTGTCCTCCAACCACGACGACTTGAGTTTTTACCAAAAAGTTATATTTTGGTTTCATCTGACCGTATGACATTCTCCCAGTCTTCTTCTGGATCATCCAAATGCTCTCTAGCAAACTCCAGACGGGCCTGGACATGTACTGGCTTAAGCAGGGGGACACGTCTGGCACTGCAGGATGTGAGTCCCTGGCGGTGTAGTGTGTTACTGATGGTAGGCTTTGTTACTTTGGTCCCAGCTCTCTGCAGGTCATTCACTAGGTCCCCCGTGTGGTTCTGGGATTTTTGCTCACCGTTCTTGTGATCATTTTGACCCCACTGGGTGAGATCTTGCGTGGAGCCCCAGATCGAGGGAGATTATCAGTGGTCTTGTATGTCTTCCATTTCCTAATAATTGGTCCCACAGTTGATTTCTTCAAACCAAGCTGCTTACCTATTGCAGATTCAGTCTTCCCAGCCTAATGCAGGTCTACAATTTAGTTTCTGGTGTCCTTTGACAGCTCTTTGGTCTTGGCCATAGTGGAGTTTGGAGTGTGACTGTTTGAGGTTGTGGACAGGTGTCTTTTATACTGATAACAAGTTCAAACAGGTGCAATTAATACAGGTAACGAGTGGAGGACAGAGGAGCCTCTTAAAGAAGTTACAGGTCTGTGAGAGGAGGAAATCTTGTTTGTAGGTGACCAAATACAGTGCCTTAATACATACTTTAATACATACACACCCATTACATAAAGAATTTGAGGTTATTGAACTTGAAGTTCATGACATAAACTAAAAGTTTTCACATATGGATTATTGAGCATTATAAACTGGGTGGTTCGAGCCCTGAATGCTGATTTGGCTGACAGCCGTGGTATATCAGACCGTATACCACGGGTATGACGGAACATTTATTTTTACTGATCTAATTAAGTTGGTAACCAGTTTATAATAGCAATAAGGCACCCCGGGGGTTTGTGGAATATGGCCAATATACCATGGCCACGGGCTGTGTCCAGGCACTCCGCGATGCCTTGTGCCTAAGAACAGCCCATAGCTGTGGTACAGTGCCTTGCGAAAGTATTCGGCCCCCTTGAACTTTGCGACCTTTTGCCACATTTCAGGCTTCAAACATAAAGATATAATTGTGAAGAATCAACAACAAGTGGGACACAATCATGAAGTGGAACGACATTTATTGGATATTAACTTTTTTAACAAATCAAAAACTGAAAAATTGGGCGTGCAAAATTATTCAGCCCCCTTAAGTTAATACTTTGTAGCGCCACCTTTTGCTGCGATTACAGCTGTAAGTCGCTTGGGGTATGTCTCTATCAGTTTTGCACATCGAGAGACTGACATTTTTTCCCATTCCTCCTTGCAAAACAGCTTGAGCTCAGTGAGGTTGGATGGAGAGCATTTGTGAACAGCAGTTTTCAGTTCTTTCCACAGATTCTCGATTGGATTCAGGTCTGGACTTTGACTTGGCCATTCTAACACCTGGATATGTTTATTTTTTAACCATTCCATTGTAGATTTTGCTTTGTTTTGGATCATTGTCTTGTTGGAAGACAAATCTCCGTCCCAGTCTCAGGTCTTTTGCAGACTCCATCAGGTTTTCTTCCAGAATGGTCCTGTATTTGGCTCCATCCATCTTCCCATCAATTTTAACCATCTTCCCTGTCCATGCTGAAGAAAAGCAGGCCCAAACCATGATGCTGCCACCACCATGTTTGACAGTGGGGATGGTGTGTTCAGGGTGATGAGCTGTGTTGCTTTTACGCCAAACATTACGTCTTGTATTGTTGCCAAAAAGTTCAATTTTGGTTTCATCTGACCAGAGCACCTTCTTCCACATGTTTGGTGTGTCTCCCAGGTGGCTTGTGGCAAACTTTGAACGACACTTTTTATGGATATCTTTAAGAAATGGCTTTCTTCTTGCCACTCTTCCATAAAGGCCAGATTTGTGCAATATACGACTGATTGTTGTCCTATGGACAGAGTCTCCCAACTCAGCTGTAGATCTCTGCAGTTCATCCAGAGTGATCATGGGCCTCTTGGCTGCATCTCTGATCAGTCTTCTCCTTGTATGAGCTGAAAGTTTAGAGGGACGGCCAGGTCTTGGTAGATTTGCAGTGGTCTGATACTCCTTCCATTTCAATATTATCGCTTGCACAGTGCTCCTTGGGATGTTTAAAGCTTGGGAAATCTTTTTGTATCCAAATCCGGCTTTAAACTTCTTCACAACAGTATCTCGGACCTGCCTGGTGTGTTCCTTGTTCTTCATGATGCTCTCTGCGCTTTTAACGGACCTCTGAGACTATCACAGTGCAGGTGCATTCATACGGAGACTTGATTACACACAGGTGGATTGTATTTATCATCATTAGTCATTTAGGTCAACATTGGATCATTCAGAGATCCTCACTGAACTTCTGGAGAGAGTTTGCTGCACTGAAAGTAAAGGGGCTGAATAATTTTGCACGCCCAATTTTTCAGTTTTTGATTTGTTAAAAAAGTTTGAAATATCCAATAAATGTCGTTCCACTTCATGATTGTGTCCCACTTGTTGTTGACTCTTCACAAAAAAATACAGTTTTATATCTTTATGTTTGAAGCCTGAAATGTGTCAAAAGGTCGCAAAGTTCAAGGGGGCCGAATACTTTCGCAAGGCACTGTACTTATTTTCCACCATAATTTGCAAATAAATTCATAAAAAATCCTACAATGTGATTTTCTGTTTTTTTTCTTCTCATTTTGTCTGTCATAGTTGAAGTGTACCTATGATGAAAATTACAGGCCTCATCTTTTTAAGTGGGAGAACTTGCACAATTGGTGGCTGACTAAATACTTCTTTGCTCCACAGAGTAACTTCTATTGCCAATATGTAAAAATAGGCTACATAAACCAACAAATAAAAACATTGCAGGTAGAAAATATCATGATTTTTTTTAAAGACGTTTTTTAAAAATCCTGTAAATCACATTGGCTATGCATGACCTGTCTGCAAGAAACTTGCATTGTATCAACTATTGACTTGGTCAAGCCCGGTTGTGCTAGTAAACTTGCAACATTTGTATGAAATATTCTTGGCCCTCAGTTTCCCACGCCAGTGAGCTCCAGACACACACAGCTGTAGACTTTTTTTTTTCGCCCCCTGGTTATAAAAATATTTTACAAATCGGTTACATTAAGAAGCTATTGTCAATCTCAATGGATGTAAAAACAGACTTTGTTTATGCTTCTTGAGGCGAAAAAACAAAACAAATATTGGCCTAGTTACAGTTTGAAGAATGTGCAAATATTGTACAATCCAGGTGTGCAAAGCTCTTAGAGATTTGCCCATATTTAACTTGCGGTGCCGACAGAGATGGCTGCCTCGCTTCGCGTTCCTAGGAAACTATGCAGTATTTTGTTATTTTATGTGTTATTTCTTACATTGTTACCTAAGGAAATTGAGGTTTTAATATATAAAGTCAGGAGTAACTATTAGATAGAAGAGCAACGTCCAACTCACCAACACTATGACCAGGAATACGACTTTCCCGAAGCGGATCCTGTTTGGCCCACCACCCAGGACAATGGATCGGATCCCAGCCGGCGACCCAAAACACCGCACCGCAGAAGGGGCAGACGGAGCGGTCTTCTGGTCAGGCTCCGTAGACGGGCGCACCGCTCCCGAGCATACTACTCGCCAATGTCCAGTCTCTTGACAACAAGGTAGACAAAATCTGAGCACGATTTGCCTTTCAGGGAGACATCAGAGAATAATGTTCTTTGTTTCAAGGAAACATGGCTCACTCGAGACATTCTATCGGAGTCTGTACAGCCACCTGGTTTCTTCACACAACGCCCCGACAGAAACAAGCATCTCTGGTAAGAAGGGCGGGGTGTATGCCTTATGATTAACGAGACGTGGTGTGATCATAACAACATACAGGACCTCAAGTCCTTCTGTTCACCTGACTTAGAATTCCTCACAATCAAATGTTGACCTCATTATCTACCAAGAGTTCTTTTCGATCATAATCACAGTCGTGTATATTCCCCCCCCAAGCAGACACATCGACGTCCCTGAAAGAACTTTAATTTGACTCTGTAAACTGGAAACCACATATACTGAGGCTGCATTTATTGTAGCTGGGGGATTATAACAAGGATAATCTGAAAACAAGGCTCCCTAAATTCTATCAGCAAATCGATTGCGTGACCCGGGCTGGCAAAACCCTAGATCATTGATATTCTTATTTCCGCGACGCATATAAGGCCCGCCCTCCTTTCGGAAAAGCTGACCACGACTCCATTTTGTTTCTTCCAGCCTATTGACATGACCTTAAACAGGAAGCACCCGCGCTCAGGTCTGTTCAACGCTGGTTTGACCAATCGGATTCCACGCTTCAAGATTGTTTCGTTCACATGGACTGGGATATGTTCCGCTTAGCGTCGAACAACAACATTGATGAATACGCTGATTCGTTGAGCGAGTTTATTAGCAAGTGCATCGGTGAAGTTGTACCCACAGCGTCTATTAAAACATTCCCCAACCAGAAACCGTGGATTGATGGCAACATTCAAGCAAAACTGAAAGCGCGAACCACTGCTGTTAACTTTTTATGGCTGCAGGGGCAGTATTGAGTAGCTTGGATGAAAAGGTGCCCATTGTAAACGGCCAGCTCCTCAGTCTCAGTTGCTAATATATGCATATTATTATTATTATTATTATTATTATTTATTATTAGTAGTAGTAGTAGTAGTAGTAGTAGTAGTATTGGATAGAAAACACTCTAAAGTTTCCAAAACTGTCAAAATATTGTCTGTGAGTATAACAGAACTGATATTGCAGGTGAAACCCTGAGGAAAATCAAAACAGGAAGTGGCTTCTATTTTGAAAACTCCATCTTCCATAGCCTCCCTTTGCTGGATTTAAAGGGATATGAACCAGATTCCTTTTCCTATCGCTTCCTCAAGGTGTCAACAGTCTTCAGACATAGTTTAAGGCTTTTATTTTGAAAAAATTAGCCAGAACGAAAGCATCGCGTCAAGTGGTCACATGAGTTTTGCTCGCGCAACAGAATTTGGACAGCCATTGTTTTCCCCTCTCCTACTGTGAAAGACATTTGCGGTTGATATATTATCGATTTATATATTTTAAAAACAACCTGAGGATTGATTTAAAAAAACGTTTGGCATGTTTCTGTGGACATTTTGGAAACTATTTGGAATTTTCGTCTGTGTTGTCGTGACCGCTCTTTCCTCTGGATTTCTGAACATAACGCGACAAATAAACAGAGGTATTTTGGATATAAAAATCATCTTTATGGAAGAAACAGAACATTTGTTGTGTAACTGCGAGTCTCGTGAGTGAAAACATCCGAAAATCATCAAAGGTAAACGATTAATTTGATTGCTTTTCTGATTTTTGTGACCAAGCTTCCTGATGATAAGTGTACTTAATGTTTTGTAGTGCGATCGATAAACTTACACAAACGCTTGGATTGCTTTCGCTGGAAAGCATAATTTCAAAATCTGACACGACAGGTGGATTACCAAAAGGCTAAACTGTGTTTTTCTATATTGAACTTGTGATTTCATGAATATAAATATTTGTAGTAATATTTATTGAATGTAGCGCTATGCTATTCATCGGTTGTAGATGACACTTATCCGATATCGGGATTGCAGCCATAACAAGTTAATCAGGGCAAGGCGACCGGAAACATGACCGAATACAAACAGTGTAGCTATTCCCTCCAAGGCAATCAAACATGCTAAGCGTCAGTATAGAGACAAAGTAGAGTCGCAATTCAACGGCTCAGACATGAGAGGTATGTGGCAGGGTCTACAGTCAATCACGGACTACAAAATGAAAAACAGCCTCGTCGCGGACCACAATGTCTTGCTCCCAGACAGACAAAACAACAACTTTGCTCGCTTTCAGGACAATACAGTGCCACCGACACGGCCCGCTACCAAAACCTGCGGGCTCTCCTTCACTGCAGCCGACGTGAGTAAAACATTTAAACGTGTTAACCCTCACAGGGCTGCAGGCCCAGACGGCATCCCCAGCCGCGTCCTCAGAGCATGCGCAGACCAGCTGGCTGGTGTGTTTACGGGCATATGCAATCGATCCTTATCCCAGTCTGCTGTTCCCACATGCTTCAAGAGGGCCACCATTTTTCCTGTTCCCAAGAAAGCTAAGGTAACTGAGCTAAACGACTACCGCCCTGTAGCACTCACATCCGTCATCATAAAGTGCTTTGAGAGACTAGTCAAGGACCATATCACCTCCACCCTACCTGACACCCTAGACCCACTCCAATTTGCTTACCGCCCCAATAGGTCCACAGTTGACGCAATCGCAATCACACTGCACACTGCCCTAACCCATCTGGACAAGAGGAATACCTATGTAAGAATGCTTTTCAGGAGGAGAGAGAGACAGTGTCAATTAAATCCATTCTGAATTTCGGTTGTAACAACAATGTGGAGGAAGGCACTGTATCTGCTTTGGTGACATAGTATTGTCTAGATTAGTACAACAATAATAAAAACAATTATCCCTATAATCCATGACTCCCTTTGGCTGGGCCACCAGTTTTTGGTGGGGATTGAGAGTTAAATTCTTCTGTGAACAAATCACTTGGTTGGACTGAAATCAATAGAACACTATTTAAATGACCCCTAGTCACACCAATGCAACATAGATATTGTGAAGTCCAGGTATTTGATTTCAGCATGTTTCCACTCACCATGCAGGGGTTGCTCTTCTTAAAGGGAATAGACAGGGCCTTGAGGGGGATAAATTCCACAAAAAGGCTTCTTCATCACCTCTGATCAGTGCTCTTTGTGCTGGCAGTGCAGTCTGCAGGCTGGCCTCTAGAGGGCAGGGCTGCTGCAACAGACTGCAAACAAAGTACAGGCCACACCTGCCCTGTCTTTTATTTGTCTGTATCCATGCCACATTGCTGATTTATGCTTACATGCCAAATTAGGTATTTAATACTGAATGTAATTGAAAACCAAAATGGAATAAATATATGCATGGTACAAAGTGTTTTGACTGAGGTTTGTTTAGGTTTTTATGGTCTCTTGCCTCTCTCACCATGTGCTGTACACTGGGGTGGCACTGAAACATCTCATCATCTCACTGACATGTTCACATGCTGCAGCAAAGGCTACGAGCACTTTCTCTAAGAGTGAGATTTCTGTTGGACACACACACACTGTGGCTGAACTGCAGTGTTTTTAAATTGGATATGGTTTGCATCAGTTTGGTGGCATATATTTGTTTGTGTAATATCAGTCCCTGATCCAGTTCTGCTGGTGAAAGTAAGGGGAGTTGCAGGTCATCTTTACTTCCTACTGTGCCAGAACTCTAAACCAAACCTCCCAGAGCCTACTGTACACACATACAGCTGTCCTCGGTTAACCTCCACCAGTAGGCTCTGGCCGGTCTACTGCACAGCTCTCAGAACAGAGGAATTCTGATTCTATGATGAAGGTATCTTTGTTGTTCCATTAAAGTTGTTAGCTGTTCTCATCAGATTTGTAGAGGGCGCTCAGAGGGAGTGGTTCCATCATATCGATTCACACTGTTGGCTAAACTAAAGCACTCGTCATATGTATGGTGATGATGAATCAGCAGAACATGGCTTTAATTTGTAAATGCTCTCTAAATGGACTACACAACTCATGTTAAGGCCATTTGTATTGAGTGCAAATATAGCTTTGTTTTTATGTTGGCTGTATGTTCACATGCATATTTAGTAGCCTATACTGCCTACGTTGGTGTGTGTGTTCGCTCAGCTTGAGAGTGGAGGTTCTGTTTTTAGAGGAGTTTGTTCATTCAGGTACGAGCTGAGCAGCCAAGCAAAGCACAGTAATATCACCCTGTCTGGCACATCCCTCATTCACTCTACATCTCAGAGATTTACTGCATCATACAAAATAACTCAGTGAAGGCGTTGAGGGAGGTTTTGATGGGTAATTGGAGTGCGAGAGTGTGTATCTGGTACCATATGACACAGTTCCGTGGGCGATAAGGGTTATCTTTATACACAGACGGGCCGGAGGGTAGAGTCACCCCTTAAACGTTCACCTTCTCTCTTCCTTCTCTCTCACTATGCTCATGCTTTTCTAAAAGAGGTAAACCCAGGCAGGGTGGGTCGGTGTCGTCTCGGTTTTAATTGGCTGGGGGCCCAGGCGTGCGTTTTCTCCTATGGAACATGTTCTGGTCCCGCCCCTGAAAGTGCCTGGCACCTGACCTGCCTGGCTTCGCCCACTCTGGATTACATCACTGCTGGGGAAGAGTGCAATGTCTTTTCTTTCTCCCTCTGTGGGCAGACAGGTACTGCCTCTGTGGGCAGACAGGTACTGCCTCTGTGGGCAGACAGGTACTGCCTCTGTGGGCAGACAGGTACTGCCTCTGTGGGCAGACAGGTACTGCCATTCTGAATATTCTCTGTAGGTGGATACAACAGACTGATATTACTTCTCTGTACTGAGTTTCAATAGGCCAGACAGGTCGTGTCTCTTCACTCTTCTCATGGGTTGTCTGAGGTCTGATTATTGCAATCAATGATATCACGGACTGTACAGCTCCGCAGCAGACAGAGTGGCTGTGACTGTACCCTGGCTGTCAGTGGAAGACAGCCAGGTAGCTGTTTTGTGTGGGAAAATGGCTCAGGGTGACAGTGACTGACACTGTGAATTTGGACTGGGGGCTTGACTGAGTGGGCTAGCGTTGATACTGACAGACATGGAGTTTCTGAGGAGTCTGGTCCCGGCTGTCATATCGGGAGATGTATGGGCGTTGGAGTCTGGGGGGGCGTTGCCCCTGGAGACAGGTCCTTGTCTGCTGCGGATGAAGCGCCTGCTGGCCATTGGCCAGACGACCGAGGAGGACCAGCAGGGTCTGGTGAATACCTCCACTACCAGACCCATCTGCTCCAACCACATCAAAGGTACTGACCCGACTGACTGACACTGGGCAGGAGGAGCCCACTCTCTTACAATGACTCATCTATACTTATCTAGGCTACAGAGAGATTTCCATTCATGTTTAACGAGTAGCTCTGTAGTGCAAGTACTTGCGGTGGTGTGCTGTTCAGTAGTCAACACTTAACACTCAATCAACTTGCTGGATTATTTGTTACCGTGTCAAATACTAAAGTGAACCGTTGAGCCCATAAAAGGTATGATGCTCTCCACTGGTAGTAACTAGTATTATCTTGGCCTTGTAGCAGGTAAACCTGAACGTCATCCGCTACAATAACTTTCTAATGTGATACCAATGAGACATCCCAGGAATATAGTGTGGGGGGGGGGGGGTTGTTGTACTGTCAGGTGAAGTACGGCTACTTGTCTTGTGTGAGTTAACATTAGTGTGCTTGTAGTGAGGCATCTTGGACATTGACACTTATGTCTGGTCATTTCCAAGGACGCCACCATACATTATCATGATACTCCGGTGCCAGTACAATATGTATTGCGTTTCTCCCGATTCTATATGTTTTGCGATTCAATACTGTGATTTTTTTTAAATTATTTTTACTGCGATTTGATGTTCCAAACATTGCTCAGCATATGTCCACTATAGAGGGACAAGAGAGAGCCATGAGAAAATGACTTTTGATCAGTCATAGAAATAAAAGTGCTGAAAACCAATTGTCTCCTTATTTAAAAATAAGATGGAGAACAAGCTGTGACTTTTGGTGCAGGTTCAGCTAATTGCTGCAAAAAAATAACATTGAGATATTGTCAATACGATATATTGTCAAATAATATCCATATATATATATATATATATATATCTCTCTCTCTCTCGTTAACTGTATAAAAAGAAGTCTCCCCCTCTTCACTAGAGACAATCCACATACGCAGCATGCTCACACATACGGCTATGACCACATGGTATTACAGCCTGACAGCTCTGTTTTGAAAGACACCATGAATGTTAACAGGAGGGTTCAATATGCTTTCACAACGTTGCTGAGTGGTGTTGTTCATGCTGAAATGGAACTTGAGTTGCTGGTTGGGAGTGTTTTTGCTTGAAGGTAGTACACGTTAGCAGTGATCTATGGGAGGGGGGTTGATGTTCCACTATGTCTTGGAATAGGCATTTTACTATGTTTTTGTTTCTCAAGGGCCATTAAATAAATGTTCACAAAATTACTTTACTATTGGATTCAAAATGGAGGGCCTGTCTAATCTCAGTTTCTAGTCAAGAGCTCAACAGGCCACTCGTTATGTGTGTGCCAGCCTGTTTCCATCGTCAGCAGGGTGATGACTCGTCAGTCTATCAGCATGGCTTTGTCCTCGGTCCTGCCTGTCAGAACAGGCTCGCTCTCTGTTTGCTAGTCCCTGAAACATGGCTGAACCAACTAACCAACCAATGGTCCCTCTGATAGAGTGTTACAGCTAGTCCAGACTGACAGCCTGATGCACCTTAATACAGTCCCACACTGCATTACCTTCAGACACACCACCCGTCTTCACCCACGTGTTTAGAGATTGTTTACATGTCTGAGACGACACACACATCTAATCACTGTAGCAGCAGTAGCAAGACGGTGAATGTATGAGTGTCTTACTGACTGAACTCAACACTGTTAATACTGCCATCCCTAATGTAGTAGAATGAGGTGACTATTCAGGTTAGATTTGACAAAGTCACTGAGTTGCACAAGTGTGGCCATGCCAAGAGCACGGTGGAACATGATTGGGTAGCACTTTGCCTGGATGAAGGTTACCCACCTTCCCTTCTCCGGGGCTTTCCTGTGTGGGACGTGGGTGGCCCAGATGAACACCCCTCCCAAATTATGGCTCTGAGAAACCCTCTGAATAAAACATCTCATTCTATTCAACCAGGGCACTGCCTTCAGCAGTATTTGAAAATAACAGTCCTTTGATGTTGAGGAAGGCATGAGTGATTTGTGGTGTATCTTAAAGAATGAAAGTGACATTGAAATGTTTTTTTAAGCTGCTCTTTCTGCAGTTTGGGACAGGTCCTGCCTCCCACCCTTTCCACATGATTCAGTGCCACGCCCTCAGGCTCTCATCTGGTCTGCCATGGCCTGCACTGCTTGCGTTGGCTTTTTGATTTGGTGCTCTCTCTTTCTCATTTGTAATTCAAGCACACAATGACATCACCCCAGAGGCGGATGTGAGCGCAGCTGATTTTAGGGCATGATTTGATTGAGACGTATTTGGTTAAAGGGCACTGCAGGTTTTCCTCTGAACTTGGGGTGTGTTCGTGAAACACTGATGTGTGGGGTGGAGATGTATGTCATGTGAATAGTTACACATTGCTATAATTATCTGACTTTTTATACACAGTTTGTAGCCTAACTTTGCTATCTGGACATTCCACAGTGACAGAATTAGACTTTGACTGTAATTTCTGTACTTTAATATGTGTGCAGAACAAAAACATTGATTTAGAAGTTTAACAACCATACAACTCTATGCACAATGACGACTTTAAACAATTTACACATGACACAAACACGTTTGGTAACAGAATTACGGTAAAATCTTAACTCTTAATAAACCTTTTATATCTGCTCCATATGAAGGTTGAGAGATGTCTGCAGAAATTATGGGGTGTCAGCTATGACATGACACCTGCAGTTAGAACAATCTATTTTGGTGAGTGAACTACAGCAGTGAATTTACATCTAACATAATTAAATCATGGCTCCTTGAGGTGTATTGTACACAAATGCATAATGATGGATATGAATGTTATTCTCTTAATGATGTGTCCCATGTAGGTACACACAGGTAGAAGTATGCAATATCCCTTTTTTTGTTGCATTTTTGGGTGTTATTCTACACACGGGCTATTATTGTAATGAGCTTCGCCCCCAAGGAACACATTTGGTTGGTTCGGACCAGACCTAAGCTGAAGAGATGATAGACATCTGTTTCACAAGTTTGGGCAGTACAGTAGATATGTACATTATACTGTACTCTAGTGTGCTACTGAACTGTACACTTATTTACTTTACTGGGTGGTCAACCACCCTAGATGTATCAGGAGACCTAATGGGTGGTCAACCACCCTAGATGTATCAGGAGACCTAATGGGTGGTCAACCACCCTAGATGTATCAGGAGACCTAATGGGTGGTCAACCACCCTAGATGTATCAGGAGACCTAATGGGTGGTCAACCACCCTAGATGTATCAGGAGACCTAATGGGTGGTCAACCACCCTAGATGTATCAGGAGACCTAATGGGTGGTCAGGCTTTTATTCCAGTCCCCCTCTAACAAACCACATTTTAGAAATGATCAACTGGCTCTGTGGTTTGAGCAGGGCTTGATCAAAAGCCTGCACACACAGTAGCTCTCCAGACCACATGTGTTATATACAGTTACATAAAAGTGATTTTACTTTGGGGGGGTTAAGTGCCTTGCAGAATGACAGGAGAGGGTACATGGGATCAGAGAGCAGCCTCCCAGTTTCAATAGCACATTACCATTACTTTTAAATACGTACATGGAGAAGCAATGGAAGTCATGAAATTCCATCTGTCAAAATGTGTCAGAACCCTGTAGTTGGAAATGCCCATCTACTATCTGTGACTTCAGCATGACCGTACAGTCAACTAGCATCAGGTTTGTTGTCTGACACGGATTGCTTCAGCCTGCTTGGGTAGAGAGCAGTGCTGCAGGCACAAGCAGTGAAAAACAATTACCTGAGCCAGCAGAGCCTGATGCACAACTCTGCTATGATCCAGTTTTCCCATTAGAGGGCACAAATTGTTCCATGAATCACTTGGAACTCTTAGACTCCCACATAACTCACCCATCAAATGCTTGACAATGGAAAACATCAAGCATATTGAAGCTAGTGCCTGTGAAAATGGGGCTATGATAAATGAAATTGCCTTAGCGAGGGGCTGTGTGTGTGAAGATGAGGTTTCATTCTTAATTGGCTGGCTGGCTGGCAGCAACTCTCTGCTAGTAATTGTAGGGAGGATCTCGCTGTGCTGTGGTGACCTTAGTGTCTCTCCCCTGACTCTGCTCTGTTAATCTGATAGTCAAAGCTGGGCAAGCTGGGTCCAGCCTGGTGGAGGGGAGACAGGATATGTTGAAGTGGTGTGAAGGAGCTGTCGGTGGTTGAAGTTTGTTCTGAATGGTTATGGATGGGAGCTTCTAGTGAGCATTATTAGACATGTTATTGAAGACACTCCTCACAACAATATTGCATCGCTAGCTGGCTAACTGCTTAGCTAACAGAGTTCAAGCAAAATCAATGAGAACCTTGTCTCTTTTACCATGATGTATTGGGGATGAATGTTGTTCCTGCTGAACGGTGGTATTAATGGAATTGGTAGGCTCCTGGCTCTAGGATGGTAGACCTGGACAGGACCTGGGCCGGGCTGCAGAGAGCTGCCTGATTTTCATCTGATGCATTGTCCTCTGCGGCCTGGGGGGTCAGGGATTAAATTACAGCTCCTATCGATTTGTTTTTTCCCCCCACTTTGTGCAGAACGCTATGGACAGGAAATGCATTCTTCATCCTCACTGTGGCCTCATTAGAGACAGTCAGGATGGCCAGCTGTCAATCAGCTGCCTGTCAGGGCATCCCTCTGCCTACTGAACACTGAGCCTGCCTGGCAGGGCATCCCTCTGCCTACTGAACACTGAGCTTGCCTGTCAGGGCATCCCTCTGCCTACTGAACACTGAGCCTGCCTGTCAGGGCATCCCTCTGCCTACTGAACACTGAGCCTGCCTGTCAGGGCATCCCTCTGCCTACTGAACACTGAGCCTGCCTGTCAGGGCATCCCTCTGCCTACTGAACACTGAGCCTGCCTGGCAGGGCATCCCTCTGCCTACTGAACACTGAGCTTGCCTGGCAGGGCATCCCTCTGCCTACTGAACACTGAGCTTGCCTGGCAGGGCATCCCTCTGCCTACTGAACACTGAGCTTGCCTGGCAGGGCATCCGTCTGCCTACTGAACACTGAGCCTGCCTGGCAGGGCATCCCTCTGCCTACTGAACACTGAGCCTGCCTGTCAGGGCATCCCTCTGCCTACTGAACACTGAGCCTGCCTGGCAGGGCATCCCTCTGCCTACTGAACACTGAGCTTGCCTGGCAGGGCATCCCTCTGCCTACTGAACACTGAGCTTGCCTGGCAGGGCATCCCTCTGCCTACTGAACACTGAGCTTGCCTGTCAGGGCATCCCTCTGCCTACTGAACACTGAGCCTGCCTGTCAGGGCATCCCTCTGCCTACTGAACACTGAGCCTGCCTGGCAGGGCATCCCTCTGCCTACTGAACACTGAGCTTGCCTGGCAGGGCATCCCTCTGCCTACTGAACACTGAGCTTGCCTGGCAGGGCATCCCTCTGCCTACTGAACACTGAGCCTGCCTGGCAGGGCATCCCTCTGCCTACTGAACACTGAGCTTGCCTGTCAGGGCATCCCTCTGCCTACTGAACACTGAGCCTGCCTGTCAGGGCATCCCTCTGCCTACTGAACACTGAGCCTGCCTGTCAGGGCATCCCTCTGCCTACTGAACACTGAGCTTGCCTGTCAGGGCATCCCTCTGCCTACTGAACACTGAGCTTGCCTGTCAGGGCATCCCTCTGCCTACTGAACACTGAGCCTGCCTGTCAGGGCATCCCTCTGCCTACTGAACACTGAGCTTGCCTGTCAGGGCATCCCTCTGCCTACTGAACACTGAGCTTGCCTGGCAGGGCATCCCTCTGCCTACTGAACACTGAGCCTGCCTGTCAGGGCATCCCTCTGCCTACTGAACACTGAGCTTGCCTGTCAGGGCATCCCTCTGCCTACTGAACACTGAGCTTGCCTGGCAGGGCATCCCTCTGCCTACTGAACACTGAGCCTGCCTGGCAGGGCATCCCTCTGCCTACTGAACACTGAGCTTGCCTGGCAGGGCATCCCTCTGCCTACTGAACACTGAGCTTGCCTGTCAGGGCATCCCTCTGCCTACTGAACACTGAGCTTGCCTGTCAGGGCATCCCTCTGCCTACTGAACACTGAGCCTGCCTGTCAGGGCATCCCTCTGCCTACTGAACACTGAGCCTGCCTGTCAGGGCATCCCTCTGCCTACTGAACACTGAGCCTGCCTGTCAGGGCATCCCTCTGCCTACTGAACACTGAGCTTGCCTGTCAGAGCATCCCTCTGCCTAAAACCAAGTGGTTTTTTCAATTGAGCCCTGAGCACTAGTACAGATCGGCCTGTATCAGTACATTGCAATAATGTGATCATAGCTTAGTCACATTGTTGACATTCTTGCTCGGGCCCAGTGCTCTTTGGTTATGTCCTGTTCTGCGTTGGACAGTTTGTACTGTTTGATCTAACCTGACCTGAGAGCTGATCCTGTTGTATGTTGTACTGCATTCCTGAAGGAATGAGCAGTGTTTACTCTAAACAGAGATTGTGTGTGAGAGAGTCCACTTGTTCAGGTGTGTTAGGAGTTTGGTGAAGGAACATTGCTTCTGAGAGAGAGACAGTGTTGCAGCAGAGCTTAGTATGTTGTGTTTTGGACCGAAGCCACACTATGGCACAGCCACATGCGGTTAATCATGCTCAGCAATACACAAAAACTATCCTTCCCACTGTAGGCCTATTTGTTTAAATGGCAAAGTCATTCAGTGCACTTTACTGTTCCTTCCATCGTAAGGCTCACGAAGGCCTGGTAAGTGTACTGTAGGGCAGGCAGGGTGTGACAAAGCTGGCCTTTGTTTACGATACCGAGCCCTGGTTTGGTTTAGCAGAACTTGTCTTCTGTTGTGAGAGACAGAAGAGCTTCCACCTGAGAGAAACAGATGTTTTGTTAGTGATCATCTTATCTGTTTTTCTGGAATGTTTTGTGAACAAAAAGAATCCTGTCAATGACCACATCAGTTGATGTCATGTGGTTTGCTTTCAGTCTACAAGCAGGGTTTAAAAGGAGACACAAACACACACTGGGTGTTTGTCGCCAGTAGTGTGTGTGTGTGTGTGTGTGTCTCTCTGATGGCTGTTGCTGGACAAAAACTGATGTAATCCTATGACCTCTATGGGTGTGTCAGTTTGTTGTTGACTCAAACAGATTTAAGTACCCTACTACCCATCATGCAGTGCTCTTTGTGGATGAGAGCAGCAGCTGCTGTGGGTGGCATGTTCTGTGCCCCAGGCCAGTGAAAGGTGACTGGGTGGCAGTGTGCCATGATCTGTGCCCCAGGCCAGTGAAAGGTGACTGCCCCAGTATTGAAGCCTCATGTCCAGCAGCATAGCTACTAGTGTTATATGGTATACCGGTGCCATGGTAATATCACGGCACCAAAACCTCATACTTAATATACCAACATTTTAGAATACTGTAGTACCTGGGGCTGGGAAGGGCCAGGGACCTCACCATATTATCACCATGCTTAGGGGCCGATATGCTATTGGGATACTACTCGCTGTCTTGACATCTTGCTATCTTATCGTTGGTTAATTAAATGTTGCTATCATGACAACACTAACTACTCTGTGTGTGTTCAAAATGCATTTTTATAGATGGAACTCGTTCTTTTTTTTGTGTAAAAAGTAATTTCCTGTTGTGTTGAAAAGCTGCTGAATGTAGTTTGAAGAGAAGTGTTGATTTTTGGTTTTATGCTGCTCTGGTGTATCATTCTTCCAGTTCCTCCCTCTCTTCTTCACTCTGGTTCTTCCTCTCCCTCATACTGCAGTCGGGGATGACGCATCAGTATTGCTGTGGAGAGAACAGGAAGTGTAGTTTCAATAGGCCAGCGGAGAGGGAGCGCGAACGCAGCTCTAATGACATGTTAGCCGCGCTGGACCATATCCAGGGAACACTCGCAGCATTTTGATGACATCACCTCTACCCCAGCCCCCCTCACCCAGCTATTGAAGAGAGGGCGTCAGCAAGCATCGGTCAGCGAACAGGAGCTAGTTACAGAAGGGAGGGGTTGTCCGCGAGCCAATGGGGAGAGGGCGACGGTGGGAGACGAGCCGACAGTACTAGCAGTAGCAGGCTGGGACACGAGAAGAGAAGAGGGAATATCACTGCTCTGCCGAACAGTCCGCGTGCCGCTCCGCTGCCGTTCCTCTCTCACACTGGGAGGGAAGTTTTCCTGCACTGTTCATTCTCCTCTGTGTTGTCTGCTGGGAGCAGGATGAGGGACTCAGTGGATTGGCTCGCCAGCAGGCGTTTGGATGGAATGCAGCTCTAGAGAGCCGTGAGGCTCCTTATCTGTGTGTCTGGGTGGTTTTACTCTGCACTGAAACATCTAACAGCCTGACATTTTCCCAAGGGCCTCTCTGCACACAGCGGCTGACCGGGGTGTTTTCTATAGTCCACCATGACTCCTATATCCAGCTCCTCTGGAGAGGAGACCTGGGCTTCTGGCTGAGGAGGAGAGGTGTGTGTTTTGGGAAAGAGGTGTGTGTTTTTGGGGTACCCTTTTTAACATCCCACAACCCTCAGTGGCGTCATGCTGAGCCTGCAGGATTCACTGTTCTTTGAGATCAGCATCAAGTCTCTACTCAAGTCGTGGAGCGGCAGCTGTGAGTACCCTTGTGAAAGAGTCCCCACACCAGCACGTGATGTTTACATACCACACCTGGGCAACAGCACGCTTATCTACCTCACACTCCTGGATTTACACACCACAAGCATAAATACGCTAATGATACCCATATAAGACTGCTTGTTCTCTTGGATGGCCACACAATGGTTTAATCAGAGCAGAAAGGGGGAAGTGGGGAAGGGTCTAGGTATAGAGGTAGACAGATGGGGGGAGGGGGGGGTAGTCCAGGTGTGCCCATCTGGTCTAGTTTGATCTATGTGCAGGTAGGAGTGGAGTGAGCTGTCTTTCTCTCCTCTTTACTGGCTGTCTCTCTCTCTCCTCTTTACCGGCTGTCTCTTTCTCTCCTCTTTACCGGCTGTCTCTTTCTCTCCTCTTTACCGGCTGTCTCTTTCTCTCCTCTTTACCGGCTGTCTCTTTCTCTCCTCTTTACCGGCTGTCTCTTTCTCTCCTCTTTACCGGCTGTCTCTTTCTCTCCTCTTTACCGGCTGTCTCTTTCTCTCCTCTTTGCCGGCTGTCTCTTTCTCTCCTCTTTGCCGGCTGTCTCTTTCTCTCCTCTTTGCCGGCTGTCTCTTTCTCTCCTCTTTGCCGGCTGTCTCTTTCTCTCCTCTTTGCCGGCTGTCTCTTTCTCTCCTCTTTGCCGGCTGTCTCTTTCTCTCCTCTTTGCCGGCTGTCTCTTTCTCTCCTCTTTGCCGGCTGTCTCTTTCTCTCCTCTTTGCCGGCTGTCTCTTTCTCTCCTCTTTGCCGGCTGTCTCTTTCTCTCCTCTTTGCCGGCTGTCTCTTTCTCTCCTCTTTGCCGGCTGTCTCTTTCTCTCCTCTTTGCCGGCTGTCTCTTTCTCTCCTCTTTGCCGGCTGTCTCTTTCTCTCCTCTTTGCCGGCTGTCTCTTTCGCCTCTCTCCTCTTTGCCGGCTGTCTCTTTCGCCCCTCTCCTCTCTTCTCTACTGGCTGTCTCTTTCGCCCCTCTCCTCTGTCTTTTTCTCTCTCAAATTCAATTTCAAGCTGCTTTATTGGCATGAAAAACATTGTCAATATTGCCAAAGCAACAATGTGTAAACAATAACAAATAATTAAAAAAAATAATAACAATAAAATGGTAACAGTCAATTGTAGAATGTAATGTAATAAAAATGAAAATATAACTATGAAAATGAAATTATAACTAACGGTCATCTTCACCATTACATCAGTACTACAACTACTATCATCATTACTACTACTACCACCACCACCATCACTAAACTGCTACCATTACCACCCATACCACTACCACCACTAAACTGCTATCACCACCCATACCACTACTACTACCACATTACTAAACTGCTACCATTACCATTACCACCCATACCACTACCACCACCATCACTAAACTGCTACCATTACCACCCATACCACCACCATCACTAAACTGCTACCATTACCACCCATACCACTACTACTACCACCATTACTAAACTGCTACCATTACCACCCATACCACTACTACTACCACCATTACTAAACTGCTACCATTACCACCCATACCACTACTATTTGGAATCATAAACAATAATAATAGTAATAACAGTAATAACAATAATAGTAATAACAAGTAAGTTAATGCTTTCTATGCAGATGTTATTATTCAGTATCCCTCAGGCTATGGCAGACAAATACATATTTGGCTGCAAGAGGAGCCATTGCTCCTTCGCCCATGAGTATTTTTAGTTTTTCCTCTGGGTTTAATAAGTTCAAATTTGGAATAAATGTGTTTCTGTGAATAATGAATCTCTTGGTGAGGAATATTTCTCACAGTAAAGGAGTAAGTGCATCTGTCTTTCCCTCCCCTGTCGTGCAGTGACCACATACACGTCTTTTGGTAGCCATGTCTTATGTCTGCCGGTTTCTATTGCCAGTCGGTGGTCACTCAGCCTGTACTTGGTAAGGATCGGTCTCTGCTTTGTATCTCTGACAGAGTAGAGATAATCAACCAATTCATATTCTCTGTTTAGGGTCAGATAGCAATTTAGTAGGCTTTGGGATTTTGTTTTGTTTTTCCAATGTTGTATATATGAGTCGTTTGATTGGTTCATGATTTTGTTTATTGGAATTCTTTCTTTTGAAGCAGTGCTGGTGTCGGCTTGGTTGGTTAGATCCAACACCAGCTGACTGGGAAGGCTCATTTCTGGGCTCAGCTCTTGGGTTTGAAGTGCTTTAAATTACAGACTTGAATTTGGACTTGAATTTAGATGTAGCCAAAATGTTAATGCTCTTTTCTGTATTTTCATTATTACTGGAAAACGGCCCAATTCTGCCCTACATGCATTTGTTGGTGTATTTCTCTGGACTTGTAGGATTTTCCGACAGAATTCTGCATGTAGGGCTTCAATTGGATGTTTGTCCCACATTTTAAAGTCCAGTTTATTGAGTGGCCCCCAAACCTCACTTCCGTAAAGAGCTATTGGTAGGATTACACTGTCAAATATTTTGGTTCAAATTCTAATTGGGATGTTGATTTTGAATAATTTCATTTTTATTGCATACAATGCTCTGCGGGATTTTTCTTTGAGTGCATTCACTGCCATATTAAAGTTTCCCAATGCAGATATAGTCAGACCAATGTAGGTGTCATTTTTAGTGTGTTCAATTATGGTGTTGTTCAGGGTGAATTTATATTTGTGCTTCTGACATCTGTTCTTTTTTTGGAAAATCATGATTTTTGTTTTTTGGAAATATATTGCCAGGGCCCAATTATAGCAATATTGCTCTAGAACATTAATGTTCTGTTGAAGACCTTTGGTTGGTGATAGAAGTACCAAGTCATTAGCATATAGCAGGTATTTTACCTCTGTGTCAAATAGTGTGAGTCCTGGCGCTGGAGAATGATCCAACATGTCTGCTAATTCATTGATATAAATGTTGAAAAGATTTGGACTCAAACTGCAGCCTTGTCTCACACCTCGACATTGTGAAAATAATTTTATTCTTTGGTTTTTGATTTTTATTGCACACTTGTTTTCTGTGTACATACATTTTATTAAGTCATACACCTTACCACCAAGCCCACTTTGGAGAATTTTGTAGAATAGCCCTTCGTGCCAAATAGAATCAAATGCTTTTTTAAAGTCAATAAAGCAAGCAAAGATTTTGCCCTCTTTTTTTTTTGGTGGATGTGTTTATTAATGAGTGTGTGGTGTGTGTATATATGGTTAGTAGTACGATGGTTAGGGAGAAAGCCAATTTGACATTTACTTATTACATTTGTTTCTTGAAGAAAGGTTTGAATTCTTGAATTCAAAATGCTACAGAAAACCTTTCCCAAGTTACTGTTTTCGCAAATTCCCCTGTAATTATTGGGGTCTGATTTTGTCTCCACTTTTGTGGATAGGGGAGATGAGCCCCTGGTTCCAGACATCAGGGAAGCAGCCAGAAGTTAAAACCATGTTGAACAATTTAAGCACAGCATTTTGCAACTCCGGTGTGCTGTTTTTCAGCATTTCATTTTTGATGTTGTCTAGACTACAAGCCTTCTTTGATTTAATAGATTTGAGCTTTTCACTTAGTTCCTGTTGGGTTATTGGGTAATCTAATGGATTTAGGTTGTTTTTAATGACTGATTCAAGGATATTACATTTTTCTTTAACCTTTCTAGGGCAGGCGTTCCGCTAGCGGAACCCCTCGACAACATTCCGCTGAAAAGGCAGCGCGCAAAATTCTAAAATATTTTTTAGAAATGTAACTTTCACACATTAACAAGTCCAATACAGCAAATGAAAGATAAACATCTTGTTAATCTACCCATCGTGTCCGTTTAAAAAAATGCTTTACACAAAAGCACATATGATTATGTTAGGTCACAGCCAAGTCAAAAAAACACACAGCCATTTTTCCAGTCAAAGGTAGGAGTTACAAAAAGCTGAAATATAGATCAAATGAATCACTAACCTTTGATCTTCATCAGATGACACTCATAGGACATCATGTTACACAATACATGTATGTTTTGTTCGATAATGTGCATATTTATATCCAAAAATCTGTTTACATTGGTGCGTTATGTGCAGTAATGTTTTGATTCCAAAACATCCAGGGATTTTTGCAGAAATACTCATAATAAACATTGATAAAAGATACAACTGTTATTCGCAGAATTAAAGATAGACGTCTCCTTAATGCACCCGCTGTGTTAGATTTATTTATTTTTTATACGGAAAAAGCATAATCTGAGAACTGCACTCAACCCAAAACAGCCAGAGGAATATCTGCCATTTTGGAGTCAACAGAAGCTGGAAATAACACCATAAATATTCACTTACCTTTGATCTTCATCAGAAGGCACTCCCAGGAATCCCAGTTTGACAATAAATGACTGATTTATTCCATAAAGTCCATCATTTATGTCCAAATAGACACTTGTTAGCGTGTTCAGCCCAGTAATCCATCTTCATGAGGCGCAGGCACTTCGTCCAGACAAAAACTCAAAGTTCCGTTACAGTCCTTTAGAAACATGTCAAACGATGTATGGAATCAATCTTTAGGATGTTTTTAACATAAAACATCAATGTTCCAACCGGAGAATTCCTTTGTCTGAAGAAATGCACTGGAACGAGAGCTAACTCTGTTGGGAGCGCGCGTCACGAGACCAAGACACTCTGCCAGACCACTGACTCAGAGGTCTCATGAGCTTCTCCTTTATAGTAGAATCCTCATTCAAGTTTTTAACGACGGTTGACATCTATTGGAAGCCGTAGGAAGTGCAACTTGACTCCATAGACACTGTGTATTTGGTAGGCCAAGCTTTGAAAAACTACAAACCTGAGATGTCCCACTTCCTGGTTCGATTTTTCTCAGGTTTTCGCCTGCTATATGAGTTCTGTTATACTCACAGACATCATTCAAACAGTTTTAGAAACTTCAGAGTGTTTTCTATCCAATACTACTAGTAATATGCATATATTAGCATCTGGGACAGAGTAGGAGTCAGTTCACTCTGGGCATGCTATTCATCCAAATGTGAAAATGCTGCCCCCTATCCCAAAAAGTGTTAAAGCTTGGTCGCAAATGAATCCTCCAAATGGACAATGACCCCAAGCATACTTTCAAAGTTGTAGCACAATGGTTTAAGGACAACAAATTCAAGGTATTGGAGTGGCCGTGATGTTTTAGGCCAAGCTATAATAGTTTTTTGTGTGTTCTAGGGCAACGGAGTCTAGATGGAATTTTTGTATTTGTGGTCCTTGGAACTGGACCTTCTTTGGAACACCATTATTTATGTCCTATTGAGATTTACTGTCAGGGCCCCAGGTCTGTCAGGGCCCCAGGTCTGTCAGGGCCCCAGGTCTGTCAGGGCCCCAGGTCTGTCAGATTCTGGGCAGAAGATCTAGGTGCTGCTTTCAGCCCTCCTTGGTTGCGGACAAAGCACCAGATCATCAGTAAACCGTAGACATTTGACTTCAGATTCTAGTAGGGTGAGGCCGGGTGCTGCAAACTGTTCTAGTGCCCGTGCCAATTTGTTGATATAAATATGTTATAGAGGGTGGGGCTTAAGCTGCATCCCTGTCTTACCCCACGGCCCTGTGGGAAGAAATGTGTGTTTTTTCCAACTCTAACCGCACACGTGTTTGTCTACATGGCAATGTGAGTCTAAATCTTTGTTGAAATCATCAAAGCATGAGAAGACTTTGCCTTTGTTTTGGTTTGTTTGTTTGTCAATTCATGTGTGCAGGGTGAAATACATGGTCTGTTATACGGTAATTTGGTAGAGAAATTTGGTATACAGGCCAATTTGACATTTGCTCAGTACTTTGTTTTCACTGAGGAAATGTATGAGTTTGCTGTTAATGATAATGCAGAGGATTTTCCCAAGGTTGCTGTTGATGGATGTCCCAAATGTATCTCCCACTTTTGTGGAGTGGGGTGATCATTCCTGGGTTCCAAATATTGGGGGAGATGCCAGAGCTGAGGATTAATTAGAAGTATAGACACTCACACACAGCAGCTACGTTCGGATCTGTCCAGGCACTTCAGACAACTCAGTTAAAATTACACATACCCGTGACAATCATTTCAGATTAAACCAGTGACATTTAGAAGGATGGATCTGGGCACACTCGGGTCCTGGGTACAGGTGGATCTGTGAATACTTTTTTTAAGCACAAAACAATTCAGGGACAGGGATCTTGAAAATCAGACTGTCTGTATTTTGAAATAACCTGGTATATCGCCAATGCCTGACCGTGAGAGAGAGTCATTTATGCTGCTCTTACGTTTCACTAGAGTGACGCGTTTAACTTGTTGTTGTTGGCCAATAATAAGTGGCAATAGGCTACAGTCAGAGCCTCTGTTTGTGGCTGAAGTTAGGACCGATCTAATCAATGGAAGATGGAATTAAAAGTTAAAGGAAAAGGATGGTCATTATAGCCTAACAGCCAACATGTATGCTCCTACTTAATATTCTGAATGGAGCTGTTATTTGTAACTGTAGGATGTGAAAGTGCATGCACTACAGCCTCAGTTAGCCTAGCTAACGTTAGCTAGGCTAACTAGCTTCTCCCGGTTTGATGCAGTCAAGACGGGTACTTCATAAACAACCGAGTCGGCTTGGTTGCTGTCTCTCCCTCCCTGCTCCTCATGCCATGCCTGGTTCACCAACTACTTTGCAGACAGAGTTCAGTGTGTCAAATCGGAGGACATGTTGTCCGGTCCTCTAGCAGTCTCTATGGGGGTGCCACAGGGTTCAATTCTCGGGCCGACTCTTTTCTCTGTATATATCAATGATGTTGCTCTTGCTGCGGGCGATTCCCTGATCAACCTCTACGCAGACGTCACCATTCTGTATACTTCTGTCCCTTCCTTGGACACTGTGCTATCTAACCTCCAAACGAGCTTCAATGCCATACAACACTCCTGCCGTGGCCTCCAACTGCTCTTAAACGCTAGTAAAACCAAATGCATGCTTTTCAACCGTTCGCTGCCTGCACCTGCACGCCCGACTAGCATCACCACCCTGGATGGTTCCGACCTGTGGACCTCTATAAGTACCTAGGTGTCTGGCTAGACTGTAAACTCTCCTTCCAGACTCATATCAAACATCTCCAATCTAAAATCAATCCGTTTTGTTACTAAAGCACCTTATACCACCCACCACTGCGACCTGTATTATCTAGTCGGCTGGCCCTCGCTACATATTCGTCGCCAGACCCACTGGCTCCAGGTCATCTACAAGTCCATGCTAGGTAAAGCTCCGCTTTATCTTAGTTCACTGGTCACGATGGCAACACCCACCCGTAGCACGTGCTCCAGCATGTGTATCTCACTGATCATCCCTAAAGCCAACACCTCATTTGGCTGCCTTTCCTTCCAGTTCTCTGCTGCCTGTGACTGGAACGAATTGCAAAAATCGCTGAAGTTGGAGACTTTTTTTTTCTCCCTCACCAACTTTAAACATCTGCTATCTGAGCAGCTAACCGATCGCTGCAGCTGTAAATAGCCCACCCAATTTACCTACCTCATCCCCATACTGGTTATATTTATTTACTTTTCTGCTCTTTTGCACACCAGTATCTCTATCTGCACATGACCATCTGATCATTTATCACTCCAGTGTTAATCTGCAAAATTGTAATTATTTGCCTACCTCCTCATGCCTTTTGCACACAATGTATATACTCTTTTTTTTTTTCTCTACTGTGTTATTGACTTGTTTATTGTTTACTCCATGTGTAACTTTGTTGTCTGTTCACACTGCTATGCTTTATCTTGGCCAGGTCGCAGTTGTAAATGAGAACTAGTTCTCAACTAGCCTACCTGGTTAAATAAAGGTGAAAAAAATAAAATAAAAAAATGTAACTTGCTCACAGTACGGCCCCTCCCACGCCTGCTGGAGCAGCACCTATTTCTCTGCTTTATCAGTTCCTGTTAATAAAGTAGCTCAAATGCCTTTTCTGCTGCTTTTCTCACTCGTATCGGACCGGGTCTGGAGCTGACCCGGTCTATATGGAACGGTGTTGGTTGTCATTGGCTCTGTTCAGATGAGTTCTCTATATTTTAATAAATAATTTCTGCGTATCGGGTCCGGGTGGGAAAGCCCCAGGTCCACTTTGGGAATGGGTCCATCTTCTTTGGATCCGTTGAGACATTTACCCTCTTCCGGTAGTACTGTATACCCCTGTATGGTACAGAGACGGTATGAAAATCTGCGCCAAACCCTACTCTGGCTCTGTCTGTATCTTGGTAGCTCTCTGTCTGTATCTTGGTAGCTCTCTGTCGGTATCTTGGTAGCTCTCTGTCGGTATCTTGGTAGCTCTATGTCGGTATCTTGGTAGCTCTCTGTCGGTATCTTGGTAGCGCTCTGTCGGTATCTTGGTAGCTCTCTGTCGGTATCTTGGTAGCTCTCTGTCGGTATCTCTGGTTTCCACTCCGGTTATGGATGTGTCACAGCAACCTAAAAGGTCCTCAATGATATCGCCATTGCCCTTGATTCTAAACAATATTGTGCTGATATTTTATTTACTTGGCCAAAGCTTTTGATATGGTAGACTATTCCTTTCTCGTGGGATGTATTGGTGTCTCTGAGTGGTCTTTGGGCTGGTTTACTAACTACCTCTCTGAGTGCAGTGTATAAAGTCAGAAAATCTGCTGTCTCAGCCACTATCTGTCACCAAGGGAGTACCCCAAGGCTCAATCCTAGGCTCCATGCTTATCTCAATTATCTCAGGCAGTAGGAAGCTCTCTCATCCATTTATATGCAGATGATAGTCTTATACTCAGCTGGCCCCTCCCTGGATTTTGTGTTAGATGCGCTACAACAAAGCTTTCTTAGTGTCCAACAAGCTTTCCCTACCCTTAACCTTGTTCTGAACACCTCCAAAACAAATGTCATGTGGTTTGGTAAGAGGAATGCCCCTCTCCCCACCAGTGTGATTACTATTTTATTACTAATAAAATATATTTGTCGCTCTCTGTCATCCCATGGGATGGCTAATGTTTCTTCATTGATCTGTCTTCTCATTAACTCCCATTTATTATTGGTATACAGCACCGATCACATCTGTGCCTGTACTCCATCCTATTGACCTTACTCATCATCCAGACTACTGGAAGGTTACAGTGAGGGCCATTACTGAAGCGGTGTGTTTGCCTCAATACATCTGTTTTTTTGATTTTGATTATCAAGAAATAAACACATTGGAAATAGTCAGTTTTCTGGAACAGAAAATGACTAAACCTATTCTGCCTTAGTCTCATATTTATCCTAATACTTCCTCAGGATCAGTGAATTTATAATTTTAGTAACCGATTTCTGATCGATTAATTTATGTTGTGTGTTATGTTCAAGCAAAGTTAGTGGTGCTTTATTTTAATTTGCCACACTGCTACTAGCACCCTAATTGTAAACTAAACAGGGCACCTCTAACGGTCGGTAATTCAGTCTGCCTCAGTAGCTAGCTGCTGACTCCTTGTAAAATGATCAGTAGAAAAGCAAGCTGACCGTTGGGTAAACAGTTTTTTCCCCTTTGCCTCTCTTTCTCTAATGAATGCCCCCTCTCCCCTCTGTTCCCCCTCTCTGTGTTGGCTGCCAACTCTTCGTTATTGGACCTCTCAGTAAGAACAATGAGGAGTAAGGCCTAGTTTCAGCAACTGTCACTATGCTACTCTGCCAAAACTTTTATCTCCTGCGCTCTTTTCCTTTTTCTTTCATTCTTTTTCCGCTATATTTGATGTTCCAGACTGTTCCAGCCCCCTGTGTACTCTGTCCTGCTCAGCCTGTCCTCAGCTCCTCTGGAGTCACAAGTATTCAGCCAAAACACTCATTATAAGAAGCTGGCTCTGTGATCACCCTGCTAGGCACTGGCCTCAGTACAGATAACCTTGCCATCAGTCTACTTGTTACACCTGCCAGGATTATTCATGTCCCTTTTAAACACTGAATGCTTTTTAGTAATGTTACTTTGCTTGTGTGATAAGAGTGATTTACTGCAGTGTTGTATCTATTTGGAACTGAATGAGGGCAGTAGGCACAGATTGGAATCTGCACATGTTCAGACATATTGTTAGAAAAGTACTGTGAGTGTAAACCATTTAGCTCTCATGCAGTCAAACACATTCCATTGTTCCTGGATGTCCTGAGAGCGGAAGTGAGAGGCCTTAGGGAGGGCTCTATTTTTACTGTGACGAGGTGGAGTCAGACTCTAATAGTTGTGTAATCCCACTGGGTGCTCTGTTTTAATTGCAGGCATGAGCTCTTCTCTCTGTCACAGCGGGAGTTCTGGACCTTTGGCACGCTCGGCATGGAGTACATGTGGTCTGGTTCATCTCCACTCACAGAACCGTAGTTACTAGACTCTCGCTGGAGGGCTTTCAGTAGGTACCTACAGAATCTTTAGCCCATTCATTTATCTGCTATTGAGACAGAAAATATTTTTGTGGCTTGATAATTTAACAAATGAATGAAAGCATAGATTTTGTGTGTTGCTAGAAGGTAGAGAAAGATCTCGGTAATAGGTTAGTGGCTGTGCAGGTGCATCACATTTATTAGTCTTGCAGATACATACCACGGAGTCGTTCCTCTTTAGAACGTCCTCCTGTTAGCAAGATAACAAGGCAATCTGGGCAGGGAGTAGTTGTTTACTTGCCATCACAAGGTCATGTTTGCATTCAAATTTGAATGGGGTGTTGAGGGATTCAGTACAGTATTAAGTATGTATAGTGACAGGCCAGGCAGTAAGTGGAAGCAGCTCTGGTGTTTGCAATGGGGTTAGTTGGGGAAATTCCTTTAATCAAATAATATCCTACATTTTGGGGGGGATGGTCGGGATTGTTTTTAACTTTGTTTATCCTGTGTGTCTCGGGAGATACGGTGCTTGCCCTGCTGCAGAGCGCGATGGGCAGGGGTTGTTGTGTGTGAAAAGGGAGAGAGAGGAAAAACTAGGCACTTACTCGCGCTAGTAAGACAAAGTTGTAAATGCCATAGGTTATCTATCATCCCACCTGGCAGTGCCTGTCTTGACTGCATCAAATCGATTTAGCTTGTCAGCTAGCCAGATGTTAGCTTGTCAGCTAGCCAGATGTTAGCTTGTCAGCTAGCCAGATGTTAGCTTGCCAGCTAGCCAGATGTTAGCTTGCCAGCTAGCCAGATGTTAGCTTGCCAGCTAGCCAGATGTTAGCTTGCCAGCTAGCCAGATGTTAGCTTGCCAGCTAGCCAGATGTTAGCTTGCCAGCTAGCCAGATGTTAGCTTGCCAGCTAGCCAGATGTTAGCTTGCCAGCTAGCCAGATGTTAGCTTGCCAGCTAGCCAGATGTTAGCTTGCCAGCTAGCCAGATGTTAGCTTGCCAGCTAGCCAGATGTTAGCTTGCCAGCTAGCCAGATGTTAGCTTGCCAGCTAGCCAGATGTTAGCTTGCCAGCTAGCCAGATGTTAGCTTGCCAGCTAGCCAGATGTTAGCTTGCCAGCTAGCCAGATGTTCGCTTGCCAGCTAGCCAGATGTTAGCTTGCCAGCTAGGCTAGTTGAGGCTATTTTTTTTATGCGCTACCCGTCCTTGCCTACAACAACTCCATTCATATTAAACAGCCTACCTGTTGGTTGCTTGTTGTAGCCTGCTTCTCATTTAGCTCACTTAATTCCGTCATTTGAATTACATTTTGCTTTGATTAGACATCTCCCACTTCACCTTGCTCCACATGGAGCCTCTGACTGTAGTGTCAACAACAAGCTCCACATGGAGCCTCTGACTGTAGTGTCAACAACAAGCTCCACATGGAGCCTCTGACTGTAGTGTCAACAACAAGCTCCACATGGAGCCTCTGACTGTAGTGTCAACAACGAGCTCCACATGGAGCCTCTGACTGTAGTGTCAACAACGAGCTCCACATGGAGCCTCTGACTGTAGTGTCAACAACGAGCTCCACATGGAGCCTCTGACTGTAGTGTCAACAACGAGCTCCAGGCGTGGAACCTGTGGAGGCTATAGGGGGTGTGATTTTTATGGGGCACACGTCAAACTACATTCAGAACTTTGTTGTTATATTAAATTAATCATTTTAAATGTCATGGTATGCTTGTGTGTAGCAATGTCAGATAATTGTATTTGAGACCAAGCCTGTTCGTTGTTAAAATAGGCCTATGTTTCCTCAAATGAATACTCTTGAAAGTATTCTAATACTAATGCCCGTTTGGATATTCTAATTACCATGCCCATCCCTAGAAGGTAGATGTTGCACGTCACAAATGGCTCCCCATTGAGACAGGGGGAAGATGGGCAGAGCAGGGCAGAGACCTGGCCAGGGAAAGGATGCCTAATTACCATGCCCATCCCTAGAAGGTAGAGATGATGGCTCCCCATTGAGACAGGGGGAAGATGGGCAGAGCAGGGCAGAGACCTGGCCAGGGAAAGGATGCCTAATTACCATGCCCATCCCTAGAAGGTAGAGATGATGACTCCCCATTGAGACAGGGGGAAGATGGGCAGAGCAGGGCAGAGACCTGGCCAGGGAAAGGATGCCTAATTACCATGCCCATCCCTAGAAGGTAGAGATGATGGCTCCCCATTGAGACAGGGGGAAGATGGGCAGAGCAGGGCAGAGACCTGGCCAGGGAAAGGATGCCTTGTATGTTTTTCTTCACCCTGTTGTTGAGTGGAAATGCACAAACAATGTTTCTAATTTCTGTATGCCAGGCAGTCAGCAGCCCAGCTGGCCCAAGGCGAGAGGGAGAGCGAGAAGGGGAGGGAGAGAATTAGAGTGAAGGGGGTAGAGAAGGAGGAAGAGCGAGTGAGGGAGTCTGAGGCCACAGGACAGTCATTGGCAGTAGGGAGTTGGCTATGTGACATCATCAGGGGAGGAAGGGGGTGTTGGTGGAACACGGTAAACAAAGAGGGAATGTTTGAAAGGCTCTCTGTGCTGCAGAACAACATTTTAACGACGCTCAACTGATGCGCCCCAAAATTATACCCCCATTCACCCCAACACTGTGCTGTCCCTGACTCTGAGTCCTTTTACATAAAGCACTGTGTCTGTGTTGGCTGCGGTGCCGCTGCGCTTGCTGAACCATTTAGAAATGTCCAATTATGTTTGTTCTGCTAATAAGGGTGCCACCTCTAGCTCTTTGTGGCTGTTACTGTACCAGTGGACTAACTTGTGTGGCTGCTAATTAAAATAGAAAGGGGTGTAATGCTCCCCAACACTACTGTATAGGCAAATACCACCCAACTCTGAAACGCCAACACTTTAGTTCGGGCCTATTACGCAACCATCTGAGTTAAGCCTAAGCTGTGTGTGTCTCTGTTTGTTCAGTAGGGTTTAAATGGGTGCGTTGCTGGGTGTTAACTGGGTGTTAACATCTTTCCACTTCTGACAAAACTCCTACATTTTTACTGTGTGCCATTTTACTCCTTGCTATTGTTTGAAGTTTTGGGAACACATTAGTGTTCCCATGGTAACAGGAAGAAACAGTAATATGTTTCCTGGGAGGAGGAAGGTGGTGGGTAGCTGACGAGTAGCTATCCGTCCCAGTGTCCCTTCTTTCCTGACCGAGCAGACTGTGTCCTAGTCCAGCAGCAAACAGGCCGTTGGTCTGTTTATAAACTTCAGAATGATAAGCTTTCTTTCCCACCATCCAGTGTGTATTCTACCAGTTTGTGTGTTAAAGGTTGTCTGTGTTGGCACAAGCTGTCCTGGTATGTCAGTGAATGTTCAGTGTAGCTCCATGTTTTATTGATGGACATAGGAGAGGATTCTGTTTTGAATTATGTGGTTGTTTGTTTTCACCTGTTTCTAGGGAAACCAACAACACAGATCAAATGAAGGCTTAACGAATGGACACCATGGCTACAGTGCCTTGCGAAAGTATTCGGCCCCCTTGAACTTTGCGACCTCTTGCCACGTTTCAGGCTTCAAACATAAAGATATAAAACTGTATTTTTTTGTGAAGAATCAACAAGTGGGACACAATCATGAAGTGGAACGACATTTATTGGATATTTCAAACTTTTTTAACAAATCAAAAACTGAAAAATTGGGCGTGCAAAATTATTCAGCCCCTTTACTTTCAGTGCAGCAAACTCTCTCCAGAAGTTCAGTGAGGATCTCTGAATGATCCAATGTTGACCTAAATGACTAATGATGATAAATACAATCCACCTGTGTGTAATCAAGTCTCCGTATAAATGCACCTGCACTGTGATCGTCTCAGAGGTCCGTCAAAAGCGCAGAGAGCATCATGAAGAACAAGAAACACACCAGGCAGGTCCGAGATACTGTTGTGAAGAAGTTTAAAGCCGGATTTGGATACAAAAAGATTTCCCAAGCTTTAAACATCGCAAGGAGCACTGTGCAAGCGATAATATTGAAATGGAAGGAGTATCAGACCACTGCAAATCTACCAAGACCTGGCCGTCCCTCTAAACTTTCAGCTCATACAAGGAGAAGACTGATCAGAGATGCAGCCAAGAGGCCCATGATCACTCTGGATGAACTGCAGAGATCTACAGCTGAGGTGGGAGACTCTGTCCATAGGACAACAATCAGTCGTATATTGCACAAATCTGGCCTTTATGGAAGAGTGGCAAGAAAGCCATTTCTTAAAGATATCCATAAAAAGTGTCGTTTAAAGTTTGCCACAAGCCACCTGGGAGACACACCAAACATGTGGAAGAAGGTGCTCTGGTCAGATGAAACCAAAATGGAACTTTTTGGCAACAATGCAAAACGTTATGTTTGGCGTAAAAGCAACACAGCTGAACACACCATCCCCACTGTCAAACATGGTGGTGGCAGCATTATGGTTTGGGCCTTCTTTTCTTCAGCAAGGACAGGGAAGATGGTTAAAATTGATGGGAAGATGGATGGAGCCAAATACAGGACCATTCTGGAAGAAAACCTGATGGAGTCTGCAAAAGACCTGAGACTGGGACGGAGATTTGTCTTCCAACAAGACAATGATCCAAAACATAAAGCAAAATCTACAATGGAATGGTTCAAAAATAAACATATCCAGGTGTTAGAATGGCCAAGTCAAAGTCCAGACCTGAATCCAATCGAGAATCTGTGGAAAGAACTGAAAACTGCTGTTCACAAATGCTCTCCATCCAACCTCACTGAGCTCGAGCTGTTTTGCAAGGAGGAATGGGAAAAAATGTCAGTCTCTCGATGTGCAAAACTGATAGAGACATACCCCAAGCGACTTACAGCTGTAATCACAGCAAAAGGTGGCGCTACAAAGTATTAACTTAAGGGGGCTGAATAATTTTGCACGCCCAATTTTTCAGTTTTTGATTTGTTAAAAAAGTTTGAAATATCCAATAAATGTCGTTCCACTTCATGATTGTGTCCCACTTGTTGTTGATTCTTCACAAAAAAATATAGTTTTATATCTTTATGTTTGAAGCCTGAAATGTGGCAAAAGGTCGCAAAGTTCAAGGGGGCCGAATACTTTCGCAAGGCACTGTATATTTTCTATTTAAACGTGCGTGTACCAACCATCCCACAAGCTCCCACATGCACACACTCCTCTCTCTCTCTTCCTATGCTGACCCTTTTAGGTATGTGTTACAGGAAGCTTGTGTAAATATTGAGAGCTCCTGTGCACAGATTCACTTTTCTGCATCCAGCCGAGTGCGTTTTAACTAGAGGTCGACTGATTTTGATATTTCAACACCGATACCGATTTAAAAAGCCGATACCGATTAATCGGACGATATAAATGAAATAAAAAATGTATTTGTAATAATGACAATTACAACAATACTGAATGAACACTTATTTTAACTTAATATAATACAAAAAATATATATATCAAAATCAATTTAGCCTCAAATATATAATGAAACATGTTCAATTTGGTTTAAATAATACAAAAACAAAGTGTTGGAGAAGAAAGTAAAAGTGCAATATGTGCCATGTAAGAAAGCTAACTTTTAAGTTCCTTGCTCAGAACATGAGAACATGTTAAAAGGAACCACCAACTTTCATATGAGACTTCAATATTCCAAAGTAAGAGGTTTTAGGTTGTAGTTAATATAGTATTTTTTATAGGACTATTTCTCTCTACCATTTGTATTTCATATACCTTTGACTATTGGATGTTCTTATAGGCACTTTAGTATTGCCAGTGTGCCAGTGTAACAGTATAGCTTCCGTCCCTCTCCTCGCTCCTACCTGGGCTCGAACCAGGAACACAATGACAACAGCCTCCCTCGAAGCAGCGTTACCCATGCAGAGCAAGGGGAACAACCACTCCAAGTCTCAGAGCGAGTGACGGTTGAAACGCTATTAGCGCACACCCCGCTAACTACCTAGCCATTTCACATCGGTTACACCAGCCTAATCTCGGGAGTTCATAGGCTTGAAGTCATAAACAGCGCAATGCTTGAAGCATTGCGAAGAGCTGCTGGCAAAACGGACAAAAGTGCTGTTTGAAAGAACGCTTACGAGCCTGCTGCTGCCTACCATCGCTCAGTCAGACTGCTCTATCAAATCATAGACTTAATCATAGCATAATACCACACAGAAATATGAGCCTTAGGTCATTATTATGGTCAATTCTGGAAACTGTCATTTTGAAAACAAAACGTTTATTTCAGTGAAATACGGAACCGTTCCGTATTTCATCTAACGGGTGGCATCCATCAGTCTAAATATTCCTGTACCATTGTACAACCTTCACTGTTATATCATAATTACGTAAAATTCTGGCAACTTAGTTCACAATGAGCCAGGCTGCCCAAACTGTTGCATATACCCTGACTCTGCATGCAATGAACGCAAGAGAAGTGACACAATTTCACCTGGTTAATATTGCCTGCTAACCTGGATTTCTTTTAGCTAAATATGCAGGTTTAAAAATATATACTTGTGTATTGATTTTAAGAAAGGCATTGGTGTTTATGGTTAGGTACAGTCGTCCAACGATTGTGCTTTTTTTCGCAAATGCGCTTTTGTTAAATCATCCCCGAGCGTTGCATCGATTATATGCAACGCAGGACACGCTAGATAAACTAGTAATATCATCAACCATGTGTAGTTAACTAGTGATTATGATTGATTGATTGTCTTTTATAAGATAAGTTTAATGCTAGCTAGTAACTGACCTTGGCTTCCTGCATTCGCGTAACAGGCAGGCTCCTCGTGGAGTGCAATGAGAGGCAGGTGGTTAGAGCGTTGGACTAGTTAACTGTAACGTTGCAAGATTGAATCCCGGAGGTGACAAGGCAAAAATCTGTCGTTCTGCCCCTGAACAAGGCAGTTAACCCACTAGGCCGTAATTGAAGATAAGAATATGTTCTTAACTGACTTGCCTAGTCAAATAAAGGTGTTAAAAAATCGGAAATCGGCCTTAATTAATCAGCCATTCCGATTGAATCAGTCGACCTCTAGTTTTAACTGTATATCACTTCCCTCATTCTGCTGTGGTGTGATCACCTGACCTTAATATTCATCTTTACATAACTGTGTGAGTCTGAGATGATATTATTGCTCTTAGTCTGTTCAGTGAGTTTTAGGGGTGTAGTCCAGTGAGGCCTATGCTACATCACTTTTATCGAACTCAGAATTTTCAAGATGCTCTCATGGCTTGCAGTTAGTTTGGCGATTGCTAATGAAATCAAGCTACGACGAGGCTAAAGGCTAGGCATGTGTTAATGCTTTTCACTGTGCACCAACTGACATACTAGCATAGCTCCTCTCTGAGATTGATTTTCTATCTGCTTGGATTATAGCTGACCCCTGACCTCGTGTCATGTGAGGGTTGGTCTCTGACTAGGGCTGTGACGGTCTCAGTTATAACTGTTCGAATAGCCAAAGTGTATCTGACCTAGGGCTGACCACGTTTAGTTGACAGGTTGGTTGTTCGGTCGATAGGTTCTTGGTCGGCCAAGATTTCTTTTAGTCGAGCAGTGGCAAATATATGTAAAAAGAAATGATGGCACACAAGACACATGTCTGATTCACATCTGTCTAATTGGACTAGTCCATTGCTGAGGCCGCGGGGATGGCACACCAGTAGTACATTTACCATTTATTCCCATCATTATAATCTAAAAGGCTTGTTTGGTTACGGTAATTTCTGTTAATGCATTCAATATATTATTATTACCCTCTTACTGTTGTCATTGTTGGAGTGGACACGTTGTTTGCAGAGAGCACAACCTAGACTACACTTGTGAGGAAAACGTTTTGTTTTATTTCATTCCATTTAGGAGACGTTTGTTTTGGAGCGCTCCTGTCAATCTTGATTAGGCATATACAGTGGGGAGAACAAGTATTTGATACATTGCCGATTTTGCAGGTTTTCCAACTTACAAAGCATGTAGAGGTCTGTAATTTTTATCATAGGTACACTTCAACTGTGAGAGACAGAATCTAAAACAAAAATCCAGAAAATCACATTGTATGATTTTTAAGTAATTAATTAGCATTTTATTGCATGACATAAGTATTTGATACATCAGAAAAGCAGAACCTAATATTTGGTACAGAAAACATTGTTTGCAATTACAGAGATCATACATTTCCTGTAGTTCTTGACCAGGTTTGCACACACTGCAGCAGGGATTTTGGCCCACTCTTCCATACAGACCTTCTCCAGATCCTTCAGGTTTCGGGGCTGTCGCTGGGCAACACAGACTTTCAGCTCCCTCCAAAGATTTTCTATTGAGTTCAGGTCTGGAGACTGGATAGGCCTGATTGTCTTAACTCACCATCACTGTAGAGCTTCTCAAATGTTTTCTTCGCCTCAAACTGTAAGTAAACAAAGTCTGTTTTCACATCCACTGAGAGGCTACATTGAGAAACTATTGTCAATTTGAAAAACCTTTCCAGCTCTCTCCCTTTCAATTTTCCACTCAGCATGAAAGGGGGAGAAATGTCATGCTCTGATCCGGTGGAAACGTCATAAAATAGGCCTGCCTGATTACTTCTTATCCCTTGTGCAAAACAGCATACAGCTGTCTGTCTGTCTGCAGCTCAATGGTGAGGGGAAACTCTTGAGTACCCAGAATATGTTATACAATGTTGCAAGTTTGGTCAGAGGAGCTTCAGGCTGGACCAAGTTAATACAATAGTTGATACAATGTTTCAAGTTCCTTGCAGACAGGCCATGCATAGCCAATGTGATTGACAGGATATTTATTTTAATCGGGATATTTCCTACTTGCAGGCTGCAATGTTTTTAATTGTTGGCTTTATGTAGGATATTTTTACATATTGGCAATTGCAATAAAAGTTGCTTTTAAATTTCATTTAGACATTGATTTTGAGACATTTTTTTTTAACTAAGTAGGCTAGTAAATGAGAACTTGTTCTCAACGACTGCGACCTGGCCAAGATAAAGCAAAGCAGTTGCGACACAAACAACACATGGAGTTACACATGAAATAAACAAGCGTACAGTCAATAACACAATAGAAAAAAAAGAATGTTTATATACAGTGTGTGCAAATGGCGTGAGGAGGTAAGGCAATAAATAGGCCATAGTAGTGTGCAAAAGAGCAGAAAAGTAAATAAAAACAATATGAGGATGAGGAAAGTAGATAGGGTGGGCTAATTATAGATGGGCTATTTACAGCTGCAGCGATCGGTTAGCTGCTCAGATAGCTGATGTTTAAAGTTAGTGAGGGAAATAGAAATCTCCAGCTTCAGCGATTTCTGCAACTCGTTCCAGCCATTGGCAGCAGAGAACTGGAAGGAAAGGCGACTCAAGGAGGTGTTGGCTTTGGGGATGACCAGTGAGATATACCTGCTGGAACGTGTGCTACCGGTCGGTGTTGTTATCGTGACCAGTGATGTGAGTTAAGGCGGAGCGTTCCATAGCATAGACTTTTAGATGACCTGGAGCCAGTGGGTCTGGCAACGATTATGTAGCGAGGGCCAGCCTACTAGAGCATACAGGTTGCATTCGTGGGTGGTGTAAGGGGCTTTGGTGACAAAACGGATGGCACTGATAGGCTGCATCCAGTTAGCTGGGTAGAATATTGGAAGCCATTTTGAAAATGACATCATCGAGGATCGGTAGGATAGTCAGTTTTACGAGGGTATGTTTGGCGGTGTGAATGAAGGAGGCTTTGTTGTGAAATAGGAAGCCGATTCTAGAGTTAATTTTGTATTGGAGATGTTTAATATGAGTCTGGAAGGAGTTTACAGTCTAGCCAGACACCTAGGTATTTGTAGTTGTCCACGTATTCTAGGCCAGAACCGTCTAGAGTAGTGATGCTAGTCGGGCGGGCAGGTGCGGGCAGCGAACGGTTGAAAAGCATGCATTTGGTTTTTATTAGCGTTTAAGAGCAGTTGGAGGCCACGGAAGGTGTGTTGGAAGGTGTGTTGTATGGTATTGAAGCTCGTTTGGAGGTTAGCTAACACAGTGTCCAAGGAAGGGCCAGATGTATACAGAATGGTGTCGTCTGCATAGAGGTGGATCTGAGAATCACCCTGATCATATCAATCATATGAAGACTTTATTATAAATTAAATGTTCCAGAAAAATGTGCATCTGAAAATCATAACTGACACTCAGATCAGTAGAAATGGTTGAATAACTTGGCACTCCAAATGGAAAAGTTTGTCGACCCCTGGTGTAACCTATTACCGGTTAACATCAGGAGCATAACAGCAGAAAATGTGAAGGCCAGCAGCAGCAGGAAGGTCGGGAACAGGTTTGTTTCTTCCGGTTAGGCTATATTGATCTCTGGCTCCCTCTTTAGTAATTTGTGTGTTCATTTTTAATCGCAGTGCTTAAAGCATCAGACAAGCTCAGCCTACATATCGTTGATTTTATTTTGAAACATAGGGTGTGTCTATATATGGAAAAATAAATAAGTAAAAAAAATTGACCAGTCGATTGGTCGAAAGAACAGACTACTTTCTGGTCGACCAAGATAAAAAAACATTGTCGGGGACAGCCCTAATCTGACCTCTGTCTTCTCCCTCTCTCTCCCTCCCTGCAGCCTCAGCCCCTGTCAACAGCCTGAGTAGACGTCGCGCCCCCTCCGTGGCCCCCCTGACGTGGGAGAAGCGCAACGCCGCCGCCATGTCGAGCATCATCATCGACCCCGAGCTCAAGCCCGGGGAGTTTGTCATCAAGAGCCTGTTTGCTGAGTTTGCTGTGCTGGCTGAGAAGAAGATTGAGGTGGTGATGGCTGAACCGCTGGTGAGTTGCTGTGATCCGAGAGGCAGGGGGGACACAAGTAAGACCAAATCAACCCCTAACCCTGAAATGACTGTAATGAAGTAAATGAAGTAATTGATTAGGTGTAAGCAATATTCTGACTAATATTTCCATGTGCTATTACCTTTCATATCTACATGAAGTGCCTAGTTGTAGGGGCTAGCCTAGCGGTTGATTTGGAATGAAACACTATTAGCTCATTAGCCCTGTCCTGAATTCCTGGGTCCTGGTTGCAACATAGCATTACTTGGCTTGAAGGCCAAAGAGGTTACAGGTCAAATCTTTCCAGTGACTGCCTGTGTTAAGTCTGTAAAAAGACTTCTCCTTAAACTTAGAGGTGTGTGTGTGTGTGCGCACAGGCCTGTGCGGGTGTGATAAATGAGACTCATGCATTCCAGTGTGATTTCCCAGAATGGGGAGGATGTTATTTTCTTGGAATACTGAGCTTTTTTTTTTACTCATATCAAGACTCCGTGGGAGGTACAATCCCTTGCCCTAGCTCGGGGCTGCTGGGAGGGTGTGTGTTTGGAAGGGGGAGTAAACATGTCATTAAACGCCACCCCTTCCCTCTGGACCACTCTCTCCCTCCATTCAGCTCTCCATTCATCTCTATTCATCTCCCCGAGTGCTCCCCTCTTCTGCTGCCACCTCCTCTGCCTCTCTCACCCCTTCGTTTCCTCTCCCTGGTTGGTGTTTGTCCAGTGGTCAGCTATCTCCTCTCCTGTTTCACCTGGCCCCACATCCACTGGTCTGCTGATATGAATGATCTAGGGGTCCTATTATATTTTTCTATTGAGTTCTTACTTGACCGACAGCCCTGTTTCTGTCTTTCTTTCCCTCAGGAGAAACTCTTGTCCCGATCCCTCCAGAGAGGGGAAGACGCACAATTTGATCAGGTGAGTTCAAGTGTGTGTGTGCACATGCATTGTTATTATGGACCCTCTCCCTCACCTCCAGCCATAATTGTACCCCCCCACCTACCATTCATACAATAGTTGAACTCCCCAGCTTCACCCAATCAATCCCCACTCAATGACCCATCCATCCATCCCTCATCTCTGACTGATGCCTGTGGAACTCTGAACAATGGAGCTGCTGCAGAGTGCTTTGTTCAGCACAGCACAACGCCAATGAGGATATGGTGCACTATAGATCCAGCTGCCTCCATTGTGACTGAGTGCGGTAGAACGAGCATACAGGGAGAGGGAGCAGAATCGCTGTGTCATCCTTAGCAGTGAATCAGCGTTGGGTGCTGGAGTCTGTCCGCCGGGTGCCGGGAGGGCGCAGAGAGCAGTTGCATAACTCTCCCTCCCAGCATCCATCATCCAGCACCCTCAGCACACCGCACTGTCCTTCAACACACACACACACACACACCATTCATTGTGTAGAAGACTACTTACTTTACCCCACTGCAGATTGACTGACAGTAAAAACTATACGCTTGACATGCATATATTGACTTTTTGTTTGCTCTGGTGCATGTAGTTGAAGAAGAAACATATTTATTGCTAGCATTATGGCAATATACCCCTACCATTTTTAGTCTGCAAAGGGGATGTTAATACATAATACATTCACAGTATGAGGTTGCAATTCTGATGATCAAAGTGCTGAGGTGTTTCTAACAGAGCCTGTTTGTTGATCGGCCCACGTTCTGACTGTATAGCACTGCAGAGCCCTGTGCTATGGCGGCTTTAGCGCTAGCTGCTCAATAGGATAGGACCTCACTGTGCTCGACATGTCATCAAACACTGCACTTACAATTCCAATCAATACATCCTGTTCTTTATTGTATGTCACCCAGTGATTCGCCCCCCCCCCGCTCCACGTCTTTCTCGATGTCCTTCCCTGCATCCTCTTCTCCTCATCTCCTTACAGTGGAGCCTTTTACGTCAAATATAGAACCTCAGTATCTGTGTCATATTGGTGATTAAGATGATTGTTCCGGTAAGGATTTCTTTGTATTGTTCATGTTTTTGACCTTTGTACATATTCTCATGATGTTTTACCTGTAAGCTGTAATAACTAGCTATTGTAATGTGTGTGTTCTTCTCACAGTTAATAAGCTCTATGAGCTCCGTAGCGGAACACTGTTTGCCCTCCCTGCTGCGCACACTGTTTGCCTGGTACCGGCGGCAGAGTGGCACTGAGGATGAGTCCTATGAGTACAGACCTCGCTCCAGCACCAAGTCCAAAGGGTACGATACTCCTCCTAATCTGCTCATCCCTCTCGCCTGTCCTCCCCTCACCTCCCACAATCTGTCATAACGTGCTCTCTCTCTCTCTCTAGGGATGAACAGCATCGGGATAAAGACTACCTATTGGAGCGGAGGGACTTAGCCATAGATTTCATATTTTGTTTAGTTTCAGTTGAAGTTTTAAAACAGGTGAGTCCTGTTTAATGTTACTTCTGCCTGTTTGTCTGTGCCTGTGTCTGGTCTGGTCTGTGCCTGGTCTGTGTCTGGTTTGTTAGATGAGTCCCCTTCCTCCGTGTGGTAGACAGCATGCACTGTCACTGCAATGCCAGCATACCAAGGCATAGCGAGCTGTCATCCTGAACCTACAGCATCTAGACCGACCCCAGACTATCCAGATCCAAACCACTCTCTCTTAGAACAAACCTTCACGGATCTCAGGGCTTGGTTGTCCTTGCCTCCAACAGGGAGGATAATGAATGGTAGTAAAGGGAGAGAGACCGCATGAAGGAAGTATTGATGTACCTAATATGATGTGATGTTTTCATGTTCACGTCACAGATTCCTCTTCACCCCGTGCCAGATACTTTAGTACATGAAGTTCTGAACCTGGCATTCAAGCACTTTAAACACAAAGAGGGGTGAGTGTAAACAAACACAAGACACACACACACCATTAATACACATACTATACTTTAGTCTAGCACACAAAATTCCAGAGGGCTTTTGGCTCTGAAGTTGATTCACTCATTACTTTATGGGTGTTTGGTCATAAACAGTCTATTCAATGTGTGACTTTATGGTCTGTCCACATATTAATGTCACTTAAAGGAAACACAATCACCACTTGTCAGACAACTTGAGTAAACCTTCACTCAGCTGCTTCAACCCTACAGTATGCAGCTACATGCTTGTGGTTTTAGAGAGATGGATGTTTGATCGGCCATAACTTTTATCACACTGTTTGGGATGCTATTTCCTTTAATGGGTTTGTTTGTTCAGCTGCTCCTTAGCAGGTCTGATGTTTCATGGTCAGTGTCTTAATACCCCCTGTGTTAATAAATCATGAGAGCTGGTTCTCTGAGTGTGAGTGGACCATGGATGTGTTCTGATTGGCAGGTGCTCTGGCCCTAACACTGTCAATGTGCACATCATCGCAGACCTGTATGCTGAGGTCATCGGAGTGCTCACACAGTCAAAGTAAGTCATCTTAACACAGTCCAAATAACTCAACATGTCACTCCTTTTTACTCCTAAACTATATATTAAAAAGGAGCCCGCTTCTTATGGAAGACTAAGTCAAAATGTGTGTCTCCAGGTTCCAGGCGGTGCGTAAGAAGTTCATCACGGAGCTGAAGGAGCTGAGGCAGAAGGAGCAGAGCCCCTATGTGGTCCAGAGCATCATCAGCCTCATCATGGGCATGAAGTTCTTCAGGGTCAAGATGTACCCCGTGGAGGACTTTGAGGCCTCCTTCCAGTTCATGCAGGTCAGTTATCCTGGGTGGAGCACACCTTGGCAAACCGTACCAAAACAATAAGCATTTCTTATTGGACAATTTCAGGTAGGCCCTCCCTGTTTCAAAACCTAATTTTTAGTGAATTTAACCCTGATGTGTCCATGAACAGGCGTGTATCTAGTCTATTTGATGCCCAGACTGTATATCTGATTGTCTGAGTGGCTGCGTATAGGGATTTAATGGCTCTCTGCTGAACTACACCCAGGATGGATGTTTTACTGCAGCCGTTTTGTTTGAGCTCAGCAGCTCTCTGTAGCAGAGCCTCATAAAGCCAGATGAGTAACGATCAGATAGCAGATCACGGTGCCAAGAGCACTGAACGGAGCAAGGCCTTTTCGTTAAGCTCAATACGGCAGTAAAAAGCTACTCAATATGCTCCCCTCTTAACAAGCCCTGATTTCCCAGCATGCTGATGGAACAGGTTGGGTAATCTGCCGTAGTTTATTTGTGCCACCACATTCCCTTTACGTCTGTTGGTTTCTGCCCATATGTGACAATCTGTTGCACGGTCTATTGTTTTTCCATTTGTCTATTTGGTTTGTTTATGTATGTGTCACTGTTGTCATCCATGTTGGTATGCGTCTGTGTGTTCCTCAGGAGTGTGCCCAGTATTTCCTGGAGGTGAAGGATAAGGACATAAAGCATGCCTTGGCTGGCCTGTTTGTTGAGATCCTCATCCCTGTTGCTGCTGTGAGTACCACCCAGACGACAACACAAAACATGGGAAAACCCCACATTGGTTATAGCTAGACAAGTTAATAGTAGGATATAGCCTTTCTGTATAACAGATTCCTTTGTGTTAGCTACCATAAAAAGCACCTTCGATTGGCTAATGTCATTGGATGCGTCTGAAATGGCACCTAATTCCCTATATATGGGCCCTGGTGAAAAGTAGTGCACTATTTAGGGAATAGGGTACCATTTCAGTCGCACGTATTGAATGTGCTCAGTGGTGACAGCTTCCTTCCTCCCTGCAGGCGGTGAAGAATGAAGTCAATGTGCCGTGCCTGAAGAACTTTGTGGAGATGCTCTACCAGACAACCTTTGACCTTAGCTCCAGAAAGAAGCACTCTTTGGTAACGTCTCTTTTCTCACACTATTATCTGGACCTTCCCTCCACTTCTCTCTGCTATGTCTCGTTTCCCTCTTTTTATGACATCAACTTGTTAACTCTTAATCTCCTCACACCATCTCCCTCTTTCCCACTTCTCTCTCTTTCTCGTCTCGTTTCCTTCCCCTCTCTTCTATGGTTGACGTGTGTTCTCTCTTTCAGGCTCTGTATCCTCTGGTGACGTGCCTGCTGTGTGTCAGTCAGAAGCTGTTCTTCCTCAATAACTGGCACATCTTCCTCACAAACTGCCTCTCTCACCTGAAGGTACACAGCACAATCACCTAAACCAGTTACTTAGTATACTGGCCTATGAAGGAAAATGCAGACTTCCATGCCAATTTCACATTTAATAGGACACTTAGTTTTATATTTTAAAGACAGTAGATTCCCTAATGTTTAAAAGTGGGCCATGTAATTGAGTATAATTTTCTAAAGACTCTATTATGAAAATAGATGATCTACTAGATGATCTTAGGCAGTAGTAAGTGCTATGAGCCTCCTTTAAAAAAATATTAATGTTTGATGTTTATTGCATACCAAGTTCTATCATTTATCACTGTCACTATGACTGAAACCTTACTGCTCTAGCATAATGTTCTTTACCAGGTAAGTTGTTAATTGTCATAGTGTGATGTTAGATATCCCCTGCACACCACAACTCCATGAGGTGTTTTTGGTTTAAAGGGTGTGCCTTAACGATCATATCTTCCTCCTCCCCTGTCCGACAACCCCCCGCAAACCAATCACAAACCGATCAATCGTGCTCCTCTCCTGTACCATCCTCAAGCTAGTTCTGCCGAGATGCTCTGTGTTGTGTGACTGTCTCCTCGCTCCTCAACTCTGAATTGATTCCATGGTGGACGTGCTATAATTCCCTTTGCTCTGTGGTGGTGATTCTATGGTGACTCTTTTGTTGAACTGACTCTATAATCACAGTCCTGTGGTGATCCATTTGCTTTTGATTCCCTGTGAGAGATTAGATTCCCTTTGATTCCATAGTTTTTAATTAACCCCCTAAGCCTATTTAGTGCTAATGTGAACTCCCTTGTTTTTGTGGTGGAACCATGATTCTGGTGGAGATTTGTTTGAGAATGTGTGATTTAGCTCTTATTGTCCACTGGGCCATTTTAACCTGTCCTTGTTTTGATGATCAGTTCAAATGCTAATTCAAATCCATTCAGTTGTGTGCCTTAAGGAGATCAAAACTCAATGGGTTAAAGTGATACCTTTGGTACAGTGTATCAGACTAGTGATGGGATGGGTGGACCTGCTCAGATTTCTGAGCCTAGTAGATTGTGTGTGTTATAGTCGTAACATACATATTTTTTCCTAGCTGGTCTCCTTTCACTGTCCCTGTCCTCGCACGATCTACTTACTTTTTACTCGCTTCACCTTGGCCTGCTTTGTGTGTTTTCTCCCTTCCCTGTCAATTTCACTTGCCTTCTATTGCACATCTTTCATTTCTTCACTTTCAGAAAGTATGAAATATTAGAAAATAAAGGTACATGTTGAAATGTAAATTTCAAAAACAATTTCATTTGGGCTATATTAGTCTTTATAGAACATAGATGAATTTTTTTATGTGTCAATGTTACTTTTGCATTTCATACTTTGCATCTTACTTCTGTGTCTAATATGAGACTGATTCAAGTGGATCGAAGTTAGTTAGGAGCGAGGTAGTTTTTTGTTGTCGCTCTGTTCTCTTTTTAACCTGCATGTCTACCTCCCCACATCCTCACACTCAGTGTCTCCTGTCGTTCTCTCACGTTTTCACTCGCTCCAGATGCCGTCTAACAACAGCATCCGAAAGCAGATTGAGACACTGCAGGTGAGTTTGTCTGGTGTCTGTATGGTGGCATGACACCATCCAACAGGTCATCTGACCTCGTCCTGGAGGACAGAGGGGATGCAGCTACTAAGCCAGGGGCAACGAGGCTCTGGAGTCTGATAGTCTTCTTAAAGTGGAGCTCATTGAGTGAAGATTACAGAGAAAGTAGTGTTTGGACACTTGGCTATTAGCCACACATTTCTTTGAGATGCAATGTTGGCTTGTGCTTTGCTGCTTTGTCTTTACTAGTGGTTTATGGCTTTGCTGTTTTGTGTGTGTTGTAGTAGTGGTTAGCGCATCGAGCTGGTGCATCAAGCGCACACACATTCTCAGATACCTACCTTACTCCTTGAGGGGTTTGAAGCCAGTTACCTGGAATGGGTTGTTGGTAGATCTGAGGACTCATTCCAAATGGATTTTGTAGTTTATTTTTGGAGATCCATAGAGTACTGCAGCATTTTGGGTGCTCTAATAGTCCTGAGTTACACCCAATTCTCTTATCATTGGTGTTGACATGCTGCTGTGTGTGGCACCCTCGCAGCTCCATGGCCCACTGATGGGTGGAAAGGTTATTGCAGTACCCTTGAAAGAATCCTTTGTATGGCTGTCAGCTGTGTTGATATTGGAGAGAATGTTGTGTGCATGGATTTGATGGGCAGCACTGTGTAATGGCACCTTTAGTCACAGATTTTTGGGAATGCTCAGCTGTACAAACATTCCCCGGAGGTTGGAATATCCCGAACTACAGCTAGCATAACATACATCACAAACTACAGCTCGCGTAACATGCATCACTAACTACAGCTCGCGTAACATACATCACAAACTACAGCTCGCGTAACATACATCACTAACTACAGCTCGCGTAACATACATCACAAACTACAGCTCGCGTAACATGCATCACTAACTACAGCTCGCGTAACATACATCACTAACTACAGCTCGCGTAACATACATCACTAACTACAGCTCGCGTAACATGCATCACTAACTACAGCTCGCGTAACATGCATCACTAACTACAGCTCGCGTAACATACATCACTAACTACAGCTCGCGTAACATACATCACAAACTACAGCTCGCGTAACATGCATCACTAACTACAGCTCGCGTAACATACATCACTAACTACAGCTCGCGTAACATGCATCACTAACTACAGCTCGCGTAACATACATCACTAACTACAGCTCGCGTAACATACATCACTAACTACAGCTCGCGTAACATACATCACTAACTACAGCTCGCGTAACATACATCACTAACTACAGCTCGCGTAACATGCATCACTAACTACAGCTAGCGTAACATGCATCACTAACTACAGCTCGCGTAACATACATCACAAACTACAGCTCGCGTAACATGCATCACTAACTACAGCTCGCGTAACATGCATCACTAACTACAGCTCGCGTAACATACATCACAAACTACAGCTCGCGTAACATGCATCACTAACTACAGCTCGCGTAACATGCATCACTAACTACAGCTCGCGTAACATGCATCACTAACTACAGCTCGCGTAACATGCATCACTAACTACAGCTCGCGTAACATACATCACAAACTACAGCTCGCGTAACATACATCACTAACTACAGCTCGCGTAACATGCATCACTAACTACAGCTCGCGTAACATACATCACAAACTACAGCTCGCGTAACATGCATCACTAACTACAGCTCGCGTAACATACATCACTAACTACAGCTCGCGTAACATGCATCACTAACTACAGCTCGCGTAACATGCATCACTAACTACAGCTCGCGTAACATGCATCACAAACTACAGCTCGCGTAACATGCATCACAAACTACAGCTCGCGTAACATGCATCACAAACTACAGCTCGCGTAACATGCATCACAAACTACAGCTCGCGTAACATGCATCACTAACTACAGCTCGCGTAACATACATCACAAACTACAGCTCGCGTAACATGCATCACTAACTACAGCTCGCGTAACATGCATCACTAACTACAGCTCGCGTAACATACATCACAAACTACAGCTCGCGTAACATGCATCACTAACTACAGCTCGCGTAACATGCATCACTAACTACAGCTCGCGTAACATGCATCACTAACTACAGCTCGCGTAACATACATCACAAACTACAGCTCGCGTAACATGCATCACAAACTACAGCTCGCGTAACATACATCACTAACTACAGCTCGCGTAACATGCATCACTAACTACAGCTCGCGTAACATACATCACAAACTACAGCTCGCGTAACATGCATCACTAACTACAGCTCGCGTAACATACATCACTAACTACAGCTCGCGTAACATGCATCACTAACTACAGCTCGCGTAACATACATCACAAACTACAGCTCGCGTAACATGCATCACTAACTACAGCTCGCGTAACATGCATCACTAACTACAGCTCGCGTAACATACATCACTAACTACAGCTCGCGTAACATGCATCACTAACTACAGCTCGCGTAACATGCATCACTAACTACAGCTCGCGTAACATACATCACAAACTACAGCTCGCGTAACATGCATCACAAACTACAGCTCGCGTAACATACATCACAAACTACAGCTCGCGTAACATGCATCACTAACTACAGCTCGCGTAACATGCATCACTAACTACAGCTCGCGTAACATGCATCACTAACTACAGCTCGCGTAACATGCATCACTAACTACAGCTCGCGTAACATGCATCACTAACTACAGCTCGCGTAACATACATCACAAACTACAGCTCGCGTAACATGCATCACTAACTACAGCTCGCGTAACATGCATCACTAACTACAGCTCGCGTAACATGCATCACTAACTACAGCTCGCGTAACATGCATCACTAACTACAGCTCGCGTAACATGCATCACTAACTACAGCTCGCGTAACATGCATCACTAACTACAGCTCGCGTAACATGCATCACAAACTACAGCTCGCGTAACATGCATCACTAACTACAGCTCGCGTAACATGCATCACTAACTACAGCTCGCGTAACATGCATCACAAACTACAGCTCGCGTAACATGCATCACAAACTACAGCTCGCGTAACATGCATCACTAACTACAGCTCGCGTAACATACATCACTAACTACAGCTCGCGTAACATGCATCACTAACTACAGCTCGCGTAACATACATCACTAACTACAGCTCGCGTAACATGCATCACTAACTACAGCTCGCGTAACATGCATCACTAACTACAGCTCGCGTAACATGCATCACTAACTACAGCTCGCGTAACATGCATCACTAACTACAGCTCGCGTAACATGCATCACTAACTACAGCTCGCGTAACATGCATCACTAACTACAGCTCGCGTAACATGCATCACTAACTACAGCTCGCGTAACATGCATCACTAACTACAGCTCGCGTAACATGCATCACTAACTACAGCTCGCGTAACATGCATCACTAACTACAGCTCGCGTAACATACATCACTAACTACAGCTCGCGTAACATGCATCACTAACTACAGCTCGCGTAACATACATCACAAACTACAGCTCGCGTAACATGCATCACAAACTACAGCTCGCGTAACATACATCACAAACTACAGCTCGCGTAACATACATCACAAACTACAGCTCGCGTAACATGCATCACTAACTACAGCTCGCGTAACATGCATCACTAACTACAGCTCGCGTAACATGCATCACTAACTACAGCTCGCGTAACATACATCACTAACTACAGCTCGCGTAACATGCATCACAAACTACAGCTCGCGTAACATGCATCACTAACTACAGCTCGCGTAACATACATCACAAACTACAGCTCGCGTAACATACATCACAAACTACAGCTCGCGTAACATGCATCACTAACTACAGCTCGCGTAACATGCATCACTAACTACAGCTCGCGTAACATGCATCACTAACTACAGCTCGCGTAACATACATCACAAACTACAGCTCGCGTAACATACATCACTAACTACAGCTCGCGTAACATACATCACTAACTACAGCTCGCGTAACATACATCACTAACTACAGCTCGCGTAACATACATCACAAACTACAGCTCGCGTAACATGCATCACTAACTACAGCTCGCGTAACATACATCACAAACTACAGCTCGCGTAACATGCATCACTAACTACAGCTCGCGTAACATGCATCACAAACTACAGCTCGCGTAACATGCATCACAAACTACAGCTCGCGTAACATGCATCACTAACTACAGCTCGTGTAACATGCATCACTAACTACAGCTCGCGTAACATACATCACAAACTACAGCTCGCGTAACATGCATCACTAACTACAGCTCGCGTAACATGCATCACAAACTACAGCTCGCGTAACATGCATCACTAACTACAGCTCGCGTAACATACATCACTAACTACAGCTCGCGTAACATACATCACAAACTACAGCTCGCGTAACATGCATCACTAACTACAGCTCGCGTAACATACATCACAAACTACAGCTCGCGTAACATACATCACTAACTACAGCTCGCGTAACATACATCACAAACTACAGCTCGCGTAACATGCATCACTAACTACAGCTCGCGTAACATGCATCACAAACTACAGCTCGCGTAACATGCATCACAAACTACAGCTCGCGTAACATGCATCACTAACTACAGCTCGCGTAACATGCATCACTAACTACAGCTCGCGTAACATACATCACAAACTACAGCTCGCGTAACATGCATCACAAACTACAGCTCGCGTAACATGCATCACTAACTACAGCTCGCGTAACATGCATCACAAACTACAGCTCGCGTAACATACATCACAAACTACAGCTCGCGTAACATGCATCACAAACTACAGCTCGCGTAACATGCATCACTAACTACAGCTCGCGTAACATGCATCACTAACTACAGCTCGCGTAACATACATCACAAACTACAGCTCGCGTAACATGCATCACTAACTACAGCTCGCGTAACATGCATCACTAACTACAGCTCGCGTAACATACATCACTAACTACAGCTCGCGTAACATGCATCACTAACTACAGCTCGCGTAACATACATCACAAACTACAGCTCGCGTAACATGCATCACTAACTACAGCTCGCGTAACATACATCACTAACTACAGCTCGCGTAACATGCATCACTAACTACAGCTCGCGTAACATACATCACAAACTACAGCTCGCGTAACATGCATCACTAACTACAGCTCGCGTAACATACATCACAAACTACACCTACAGTTGAAGTGGAAGTTTACATACACCTTAACCAAATACATTTAAACTCAGTTTTTCACAATTCCTGACATTTAATCCTAGTAAAAATTCCCTGTTTTAAGTCAGTTAGGATCACCATTTTGATAGAATGACTTATTTCAGCTTTTATTTCTTTCATCACATTCCCAGTGGGTCAAACGTTTACATACACTCAATTAGTATTTGGTAGCATTGCCTTTAAATTGTTTAACTTGGGTCAAACACTAAGTTGGGTGAATTTTGGCCCATTCCTTTTGACTGAGCTGGTGTAACAGGTTTGTAGGCCTCCTTGCTCGCACATGCTTTTTCAGTTCTGCCAACAAATTTTCTATAGGATTGAGGTCAGGGCTTTGTGATGGCCACTCCAATACCTTGACTTTGTTGTCCTAAAGCCATTTTGCCACAACTTTGGAAGTATGCTTGCGGTCATTGTCCATTTGGAAGACCCATTTGTGACCAAGCTTTAACTTCCTGACTGATGTCTTGAGATGTTGCTTCAATATATCCACATAATTTTCCTACCTCATGAAGCCATCTATTTTGTGAAGTGCACCAGTCCCTTCTGCAGCAAAGCACCCCCACAACATGATGCTGCCACCCCCGTGGTTCACAGTTGGGATGGTGTTCTTTGGCTTGCAAGCGTCCCCCTTTTTCCTCCAAACATAACAATGCTCATTATGGCCAAACAGTTCTATTTTTGTTTCATCGGACCAGAGGACATTTCTCCAAAAAGTACGATCTTTGTCCCCATGTGCAGTTGCAAACCACAGTCTGGCTTTTTTATGGCGGTTTTGGAGCAGTGGCTTCTTCCTTGCTGAACGGCCTTTCAGGTTATGTCGATATAGGACTCATTTTACTGTGGATATGGATACTTTTGTACCTGTTTCCTCCAGCATATTCACAAGGTCCTTTGCTGCTGTTCTGTGATTGATTTGCACTTTTCGCACCAAAGTAAGTTCATCTCTCTGAGACTGAAATGCATCTCCTTCCTGAGCGGTATGGTGGCTGCGTGGTCCCATGGTGTTTATACTTGCGTACTATTGTTTGTACAGATGAACATGGTACCTTCAGGCGTTTGGAAATTGCTCCCAAGGATGAACCAGACTTGTGGAGTTCTACCATTTTTTTCCTGAGGTCTTGGCTGATTCTTTTGATTTTCCCATGATGTCAAGCAAAGAGGCACTGAGTTTGAAGGTAGGCCTTGAAATACATCCACAGGTACACCTCCAATCGAATTTTCCAAGCTGTTAAAAGGTAGTCAACTTAGTACATGTAAACTTCTGGAATTAAACCCACTGGAATTGTGATACAGTGAAAGATAAGTGAAATAATCTGTCTAAACAATTGTTAGAAAAATGACTTGTGAAACTTCCGACTTCAACTGTAGCATGACATGCATCACAAACAACAGCTAGCATAACATGCGTCAAACTACAGCTAGCATAACATGTGTCAAACTACAGCTAGCATAACATGTGTCAAACTACAGCTAGCATAACATGCGTCAAACTACAGCCAGCATAACATGCGTCAAACTACAGCCAGCACAACATGCGTCAAACTACAGCCAGCACAACATGCGTCAAACTACAGCTAGCATAACATGCGTCAAACTACAGCTAGCATAACATGCGTCAAACTACAGCTAGCATAACATGCGTCAAACTACAGCTAGCATAACATGCGTCAAACTACAGCTAGCATAACATGCGTCAAACTACAGCTAGCATAACATGCGTCAAACTACAGCTAGCATAACATGCGTCACAAACTACAGCCAGCATAACATGCGTCACAAACTACAGCCAGCACAACATGCGTCACAAACTACAGCCAGCACAACATGCGTCACAAACTACAGCCAGCACAACATGCGTCACAAACTACAGCCAGCACAACATGCGTCACAAACTACAGCCAGCACAACATGCGTCACAAACTACAGCCAGCACAACATGCGTCACAAACTACAGCCAGCACAACATGCGTCACAAACTACAGCCAGCACAACATGCGTCACAAACTACAGCCAGCACAACATGCTGTACATTTATACATAGGCAGTCACTCTGGAACACATGTATTTTTTGACAAGCTTAAGATATTTCAACAGTCTCATACATCAGTAGTTTAGTTTCGATCTGAAGCAGACTCATCAAATCACAGCTGTGAGTAATTTATCATCACTGGGGCATCTCAAACATCTCTATAAATGAAACGGGCCGTATAAATTGCTTAATTCCGTACAGTAGGTCTAAGTGAATGGTTTGTGTGTCAGATCCCTGCTTATGTGGCATGCCCCACACCAGACTTGAATCTGTCACAGTGAGAAGACAGGTGGGTGAAGAAAGTGTTCTGTCTCTGGCCCTTTAGAACAAAGATCCCAAAATGTCCCGTGTGGCACTGGAGTCACTCTACAGACTGCTGTGGGTCTACATCATCAGGATCAAGTGTGAGAGCAACACCGTCACCCAGAGGTCAGTACCAGCCCGGACAGAACAGGCTGTGGGCCCACTCCACACCATCTCTGCATGAACTGACACTGTGAAATGAAAGTCATACAGACAGCACCTAAATCACCATATAGAACAAAGCAAGTGCCCACATCACTCCTTTAGCAGAACCAGAACTAGAATCCCATCTACACTCAGAACTGGTCCAGTCTACAGTCTCCTTGGTGAACATCCCAGTTTAAACCTTGAATCTTCTCCTGTTTCCTGCAGCCGGCTGCTTAGCATCGTTTCAGCGCTTTTCCCCAAAGGCTCCCGTAGCGTGGTGCCCCGCGACACGCCCCTCAATATCTTCGTCAAGATCATCCAGTTTATAGCTCAGGTATGTCTAATGAGGCCATGCTGGAGTAGTGATTCCTGTATAATTCCTCTAAACAGCAGGTAGTGGCTTGTGTCTTATCTATGATTAGTGATTATTGGTTTGTTGTGGCTGATTTCACAGGAAAGGCTGGATTTTGCTATGAAGGAGATCATTTATGACCTCCTGTGTGTGGGCAAATCTCACAAGACATTCACCATCAATCCAGAAGTAAGAGATAGCCGAGAGACATTAATGATCAAATCATACTCTCACTGTGATCGCACTCTTCATTCTCTGACCGTCCCTTCCTTCCTCTATCTCTCACTCTCCTCTCTCCCTCTGTCACATGTTCTCTTGCTGTCTCTCTTAGAGGATGAATATTGGCCTGAGGGCCTTCCTGGTGATAGCTGACAGTCTGCAGCAGAAGGACGGGGAGCCGCCCATGCCCACCACAGGGGCCATAATGCCCTCAGGAAACACCCTGCGGATCAAGAAGATCTTCCTCGCCACCACCCTCACTGACGAGGAGGCCAAGGTCATCGGTAGGTCACCACCTCTGAACTCCTTTCCCGTCACAACGGGCCATATCACTCTGATATGACTAGCTTTGTTGCTAACTCCGGCAATTTTACATTGATGTTGAAACTGAAATGTTGATTGTGCGCTCTCCCTGTCAAATTAATTTCTCAAATAAATAAATAAGCTTATGGCAGTGGGTCATTTTAGGATCAAATGTGTAGTGTGAGAGTAATATGTATGTGTGTGTGTGTGTGTGTGTGTGTGTGTAGGCATGTCACTGTACTACCCAGCAGTGAGGAAGGCCCTGGACAACATGCTGCGTCACCTGGACAAGGAGGTGGGGCGCTCCATGAGCATGACCAACGTCCAGATGTCCAATAAGGAGCCTGAGGATATGATCACGCAAGTGCCTCTCTGACTTAACATATGTGACCCGTAACATGAGTGTCCTTTACACATTTGTTAACTGTGTTGTGTTCCAGGGGGGAAAGGAAGCCGAAGATTGATCTGTTCCGTACGTGTGTGGCGGCCATACCCAGACTGATCCCAGATGGCATGAGCAGACAGGACCTGATAGAGCTGCTGGCCAAGTAAGGACCCCACTCCTTCACATGCACCACCTCTGTCTGGGACTAATTGATGAACAAAGTAATGGGGCTTATATTTTCAGCATCACTAGGAAGGACTTCAAAAACTGTGTCTTTAAAAAGCTTTGTGATTGTTTGACCCCTGTGTCCTCTCCTCCTCAGGCTGACCATCCACATGGATGAGGAGCTGCGTGGCCTGGCCTTCACCACCCTGCAGGCCCTGATGCTGGACTTCCCAGAGTGGAGGGAGGATGTGCTCTCTGGCTTTGTCTACTTCATTGTGCGTGAGGTCACTGACATTCACCCCACGCTGCTGGACAACGCCATCAAGATGCTGCTGCAGCTCATCAGCCAGTGGAGGCAGGCAGTCCAGACCAGCAACAAGGTGGGTGGAGAGTGGATAGCTATGGCATCTCTTTTTGTCCTGCTATATTTTGGTCTGCTCTGTGTGTTTTTAACTCTGTACAAGGAAAGGGTCTGGAACTCCTTGCTCTGTACTGTAGTAGTAGTGTTATTGTGTATTTTGACTTGGGTTTGTGTAAGAAAGTAACTCTGTGTATGCTCCAGCAGGGCCCTGGCAGCGGGCCATCTCTGCCCCTGGAACGCTCTCCTCTGTGGGGGGTGCTGCATGTGGTGGAGGGCCTGGCACTGGTGGTGCTGTGCAGTTGTCGCCCTGCCACCCGGAGGCTGGCTGTTAACGTCCTCAAAGAGGTCCGAGCCCTGCACACCGCTCTGGGCATCGCCAAGGTAACTACCAACTCGCTGATAGACGGTGATCTAAAAGTGACAAAAATAATGAGATGCAGTGTTTCTCAAGTAAGGTGCAAGAGACACATTGATGGTTACTGTCTGTTGTTCTCAGGGAGATGAGGAGTTGGCCATAGATGTGATGGACAGACAAAGTGCCTCTGTGCTGGAGAGCTTCATCCATCTCACAGGAGCTGACCAAGTAAGAATGTCAAAGCTGTTGTTTAATACAGCACAAACACACACACACCCTGACCCTCCCCTCTCCCCTGCAGACCAACCTGCTATACTGCCCCAGTGGTATCGACCTGCAGACGCTGGCAGAATGGAGCTCGTCTCCCATCAGCCACCAATTTGACGTGGTCAGCCCGTCGCACATCTGGGTGTTTGCCCACGTTACACAGGGCCAGGACCCCTGGGTCATCAGCCTGTCCAGCTACCTGCGCCAGGAGCACCTGCCCAAGCACTGCCCTACCGCACTCAACTACGCCTGGATGTTCGCCTACACTCGCCTGCAGCTGCTCTCTCCACAAGTGGATATCAAGTATGTGTCTAGGCCTTTCTCTCTCTCTCGTGTGTGTGTGTGCGCGTTACATTTGAGGTTGTTAAAAGGCACTTAGAATGGATGTGGTTGCAGTCTGCTCATTAGAGTGCTGGATGATGTCACCGGTTGGTCTATGGTGATGGTACGGTGAACATCATCACTGGAGACTCGGCGTGTGATTGTGGGTAACATCATCCTAATAGATCTAGCTCTCAGCTGTTTATGGATATGAGCCCCGTGAAGACGACAGTTGCTGCCGGCCTTTTATAATGTGTGTATGTGGCACACATGGATATTATTTCAGTAACTTTCTAATACCACCTGCCTGTTATTGTTTGACCTGTGCCCCTGCAGCAGCCCTATAAATGCTAAGAAGCTGAACAGCCTGAGCAGCAGTGGTGACTCGTACGTGGGGCTGTGGAGGAACTACCTGATCCTCTGTTGTAGCTCCGCCACTTCCTCCCCCAACTCCTCCTCTTCCTCTACCTCTGGCTCCATCCGCTGCTCCCCGCCTGAGACGCTGGCGTCCACGCCAGACAGCGGCTACAGCTACGACTCAAAGGTCAGAGGGCATGACCCCGCAGTGATCAACTATCCCCGTTTTGCAAGGTTTTACGTGGGTGCTGTCAATGATAATCCTATGCCATGTTTATTTCCTTTAGTTCTAGATTAAAACATTATTTGGTTTGTCATATCGATTTGTGGCCTTTGTATCCAGATTATTGGCACTCCGTCCCCCTCGTCCCTGTTCAAACACGTTGTCCCGATGATGCGCTCTGAGAGCATGGACATCACAGAGTCTCTTGTCCTGGGGCTTGGCAGGACCAACCCCTTGGCCTTCAGGTGAGGGAGCCGCCCTGTGTGTATGTGGCTGGTAGTCATATTTTTTGTTGTTTTGAGTTGCCTGGTTGAATTTGCAAATGTTTATATTGCCTAGTTTGGGGTTATTTGGTTAGTAGGTACAGTATGTAATGGGTAAGTGTGTGTGGGCATGTAGTTTACCTTCTATTGTCTTTCAGAGAGTTGATAGAGGAACTGAACCCCATCATTAAGGAGGCTCTGGAGAGGAGACCTGAGGTGGGTGCAGCTCACTTACCCCTCGCATCTCAGTCATGTATCTAACATCAAAACACTGTACTACCTACAACACTCGCCCTGCTCAGTAGTAACTCTTCTCCTCTGTTGCAGAACATGAAGCGACGCAGGCGTCGTGACATCTTGAGGGTCCAGCTGGTCCGGATCTTTGAGCTGCTGGCTGATGCTGGTGTCATCAGTCAGACGTCAGTGGAAACCAGGCCAGATGTCCTAATAGAGATAGAACTACATATGGTTATAGAGTATAGTATCCTAGTAAAGAATCATGGACCTCCCATCTTTGAATTTACCGACCCCTATCGTGTACCCCATGTGTGTGCAGGGCGAGTGGAGGTCTGGACGGGGAGAGTCACTCTCTGAACTCAGTGCTGTTGGAGTATGTGGATCTGACGAGACAGCTGCTGGAGGCTGAGAATGACAAAGACTCAGACACACTGAAGGACATCCGCTGCCACTTTAGTGCTCTGGTGGCCAACATCATTCAGAACGTCCCAGGTACTACACACACACACATACTACAAATTGTAAAATTCTGTGTATGTGTGTGTTGTCAGTATTTGTTGGACATCTCTGTGTGTGTGTGTGTAATCCCACCAGTGCACCAGAGGAGGACCATCTTCCCTCAGCAGTCTCTAAGACACAGTCTGTTCATGTTGTTCAGCCACTGGGCCGGGCCCTTCAGCATCATGTTCACCCCACTGGACCGGTACAGTGACCGCAACATGCAGATCAACCGACACCAGTACTGTGCTCTCAAGGTACAACCAGCTGTTCACACACTCTAAACACTATACACACTTCTGAGTCCGAACGTGGTAAATGTTTGTCTACTGTGGGTGTGTTTACCTTGTAGGCCATGTCTGCAGTGTTGTGCTGTGGTCCAGTGGCTGATAACGTTGGCCTCTCCTCTGATGGTTATCTCTACAAGTGGCTGGACAACATCCTGGACTCTCAGGACAGGAAGGTAAGAGCTCTTCTACACTGCAGCCTCACTGCTGCGCTTAAACTATCCCTTTATTACCAGCTGCTGTCCTTCATCTGCACTGATTTGATCGTAAAACAGTGAGACTAAACTTTCACGGTTGAATTATTTAGTGGTGCCGATGAAAGAAAGGAAATGGCTCGACTCTTGAGGTGCCTCACTGAGTGCAGTGTATATTGAGGGCTTGTGCTGATGGTCCCTGATGGTGTCTTGGGCTCCCCCTGCAGGTGCACCAGTTGGGCTGTGAGGCGGTGATGCTGCTGTTGGAGCTGAACCCAGACCAGAGTAACTTGATGTTCTGGGCTGTGGACCGCTGCTACACTGGTTCACGGCGCGTGGCTGCCGGCTGCTTCAGGGCCATCGCCAACGTCTTTCACAACAGGCACGTCCAAATTAAATTCTCCGATTTTATAGTGCGTGTTTGTTTTTCTGTGTATTAACTGAAATGCTGTAATCCATAATGTGTTGATGTGATTGATATGGTCTACAGGGATTACCAGTTTGACACCGTGGTGCTGCTGAATCTCATCCTGTTTAAGGCAGCTGATTCATCCAGAGATATCTATGAGGTGGCCATGCAGCTGCTGCAGGTTGGTGTGACACATTCCTGGACACCATGTTTATTTACTGCTCTGTGTCAGCTGGTTTTAGTCCAGTATGTACTTAATGTGATTTTTCTCTGTGGTTATTCCCCAGATCTTGGAGCCCAAGCTCTTCCGTTACGCTCATAAACTGGAGATCCAGAGAACAGATGGGATCCTGAGCCCTCCCTCCCCACTGCCACACCTCTACTCCGTCTCCTACTACCAACTGTCTGAGGAGCTGGCCAGGACATACCCAGAGCTCACCCTGCCCATCTTCTCAGGTCTGCTTTGTTACACATCACACACTGCCACATAGTCATCTGTCTCATTAGGCTAATCTTAAATGCCTTCCTGGTTCAAGTAGTCCTTAATAAAGGGAGTGGTCTGTCATTTGAGATTCTGGTCTGTAGCCATATCTTTGGCATTTGGTACAGATGTGACTTATTGATGTGGTGACTGTGCTGTTTTCGACCCCAGAGGTGAGCCAGCGTATCCAGACAGCACACCCTGGTGGTCGCCAGGTGATGCTGCACTACCTCCTGCCCTGGATGAACAACGTGGAGCTGGTGGACTTCAAGCCGTCGCCACGGCGACATGAGGAGACCCCCATCTGTGAGGATGAGGAGGACGCCCACGAGCGTGATATGATGGTCAACAGCCGCCGTTGGCTCCGCGGGGAGGGCTGGGGCTCCCCGCACGCCACCACCATGGTGCTCAACAACCTCATGTTCATGACTGCCAAGGTACAACCGCAACCTACCACACACACTAAATGTACTCTGCTGCTGATAAATGGTTGAGTTTGAACTGTATTGCTCTTGTGTATGCAGTACGGGGATGAGTTTGAACTGTATTGCTCTTGTGTATGCAGTACGGGGATGAGTTTGAACTGTATTGCTCTTGTGTATGCAGTACGGGGATGAGTTTGAACTGTATTGCTCTTGTGTATGCAGTACGGGGATGAGTTTGAACTGTATTGCTCTTGTGTATGCAGTACGGGGATGAGTTTGAACTGTATTGCTCTTGTGTATGCAGTACGGGGATGAGTTTGAACTGTATTGCTCTTGTGTATGCAGTACGGGGATGAGTTTGAACTGTATTGCTCTTGTGTATGCAGTACGGGGATGAGTTTGAACTGTATTGCTCTTGTGTATGCAGTACGGGGATGAGTTTGAACTGTATTGCTCTTGTGTATGCAGTACGGGGATGAGTTTGAACTGTATTGCTCTTGTGTATGCAGTACGGGGATGAGTTTGAACTGTATTGCTCTTGTGTATGCAGTACGGGGATGAGTTTGAACTGTATTGCTCTTGTGTATGCAGTACGGGGATGAGTTTGAACTGTATTGCTCTTGTGTATGCAGTACGGGGATGAGTTTGAACTGTATTGCTCTTGTGTATGCAGTACGGGGATGAGTTTGAACTGTATTGCTCTTGTGTATGCAGTACGGGGATGAGTTTGAACTGTATTGCTCTTGTGTATGCAGTACGGGGATGAGTTTGAACTGTATTGCTCTTGTGCATGCAGTACGGGGATGAGTTTGCATGGTCAGAGATAGAGAACGTGTGGACCACCCTGGCAGACAGCTGGCCAAAGAACCTGAAGATCATCCTGCACTTCCTCATCAGCATGTCAGGGGTCAACAGTGAGCCCAGCTTCCTGCCCTATGTAAGTCCAGTTTACACACACTATCCTCTCTCCCTCACACACCTCGCATATCCAATAATTATTCAGTCATCTGAAATGTTTAAAATGTGTGTGTCCCCTCAGGTGAAACGGGTGGTGGTGTACCTGGGCAGGGATAAGACTATGCAGCTGCTGGAGGAGCTGATGTGTGAGCTGGACCTGACAGACCCAGTGAGCTCTGCTGTCACTCACATGGACAACCCTCCCTACTACCGCATTACCTCCAGCTACAAGATCCCCTCCGTCACCTCAGCAGGTATATATCACACTGTCCACTGTCTTCTGTACATGTACCTCTATTTTATAGCCTACTGTCCTGTGATACAAAACACAGATGCTTGATGTTTCTAGGGTACTTATTCCCCCATCTACTTCCTTGTGGACTTGTGGATTGTATGTATGATGTCATAACATTGTTATGTTCCTCCTAAACCTTGTTGCCATAGTTCCTAGATGCCTTTCCCCATCTCTGTCCACAGGAACCACCTCCAGCAGTAACACCATGGTGCCAGGACCCGACGCTCACCATGACAGCAGCAAGAACAAAGACCCCAACATGGACGACAGGTATGAGATCACACACAGATACAGACCGACCCACCTGTGAGACTACAGCTGTCTCTCTCTGTTGTCTGCAGTTCCACCCATCTGGACATCTACAGTGGTCTGAACAGCAACCTGAACCGTCAGCACCACCGCCTGGAGTCTCGCTACAGCAGCAGCTCTGGAGGATCCTATGAGGAGGAGAAGGGTAAGAGACCCTCCACCCAGCCATACTACTCTACTTTCTGCTTTATACTTACACACATCCATGTTGCCACAGGTGTGATAATCCCCTGTTTTCTCCAGGTGACTCCATGCCGCTGTATGCTAATTGGCGTCTGAAGGTGATGGACCACAACCGTCCCGAGCCCCTCCCCTTTCCTCCGACAGGGGGATGCTGGTCCCCTCTGGTGGACTACCTGCCAGAGACCAACACCCCTGGAGTACCCATTCACAGGTAACTCCTACCCCCCTCCACTTGACCTCTGACCTGTCTGTATGACCTCTTCCCTGACCCAGCTGACTTTCTGGTGTGGTGTATCTCAGGTGTAACATAGCTGTCATCCTACTGACTGACCTCATAGTAGACCATGGGGTCAAAGTGGAGTGGAGCGCCTACCTTCACCTCCTGCTGCACTCCATCTTCATAGGTAACTAACCTCTCACCTCTATACAGCTGGCTGATTACAACTTGAGTGATGTATACTTGTCTTTAGACACTTCATTTGCATGCAAAACAGACTCTTCATTTGCCAGTGTTAATGTTTATGAAATAGATTTTTCATATCAGGCCTTTGTTTTTCCTACCAGGGTTTGACCACCAGCACCCTGAGGTCTACGAGCACTGCAAACGCCTCCTGCTTCACCTGCTGGTCGTCCAGGGAACTAACGGCAGTGTTCAATCCTTGGCCTCTGTGCTGCTGCGCAACCGAGAGTTCAACGACCCCAAGGTGCTGACAGTGAAGTCACCGCCCCACGACTTCAACCTCACAGGTCAGTAGTGATCTGCAACGATCTGAGTAGCTTAACTAAAGAACAGAAATCCCTTTGCCTTTATTCTGTATTGCCCAATAAGATCAGGAGGGGGCAGCAAAGATCCATGTCCTCATTTCCTCTCCTACCTTTACAGATCACTATGTGAAATCTCATAGACTTGTCTTTATTTCAAGTTTATAGCGATTCCTCAGCCATGAATCGCTGTTCTCATATGCTTGTGTGTGTATGTTACTCATGCAGGAATGTGTGACGTTGTGCCAGACTATCAGCCGTCTCCTATGACCGACTCAGGCCTGAGCTCCAGCTCCACTTCGTCCAGCATCAGCTTGGGTACAGGAGGAACCCCCCTGCCTCACCTCACCCCCACCCTAATTAACGAGGTGGACGTCATCGCCGAGCAGGATGAGAAGGTCAAGGCCCTCATCGAGTTTGTCACCTCCAGGTGAGTATCTGAGACTGCATGTACTTGGAAATGGATGTATTTTGTTTATACTGTATGTGGAAGTGTGTATCTGTGTCATAGCTGTATATATCAGTTATTTGTCTCATGTGATGTACCCTCATGACTAACTTCATCTAATCCACGTATCTGGTCTCACGCTTGCAGCCATGTCTGAAAGGATGGGGTATTTCTCAATTGCATGTGTTTGCGTGTGCCAATACAATTTATTTTGTACATTTTGGGATCAGAATATCAGGGTTGGATGTGTTGTATGATGATGGTTCTGACTTCCCTAGTTTCCGGTCCTGATTCTGTCTTGTCCTGCAGGAAGCGGGGGCCCCTGTGGAACCATGAGGACGTGTCGCCCAAGAACCCCAACATAAAGAGTGCTGACCAGCTGTGTGTGTTCCTCAGACATGTAGTGACAGTCTTCAAACAGTCCCAGTCAGGTCAGTGTGTTTTTAATGCTGTTCCTTATCTCCTTCTACTGTACGGTCTTTCAACAACTGACTGTCCTGTCCACATTTGTTAGCACTCCACAAAAATATATTTCTATTCACCGTTGTTGATTAGCATGAAATATCTCTATTCTTATGTGTCTGTAACACCTCTGCATTTTGATATTAAATATATATGTGTGTGGTTGTTAATCAGGTTTCCAGCTGGAGCAGTTGCTGAGTGAGGTAGCGCTGCAGACTGCTCTGTCGTGCTCGTCTCGTCACTATGCAGGGCGCTCCTTCCAGATCTTCAGGGCTCTCAAACAACCCCTCACAGCCGCCACGCTCTCTGATGTCCTCTCACGTCTTGTAGAGACAGTGGGCGACCCTGGAGAGGAGGCGCAGGTGAGCTACACCCCCACCTGTAACAAGACAACCACCTTTAAATATGTCCTTTGGGCTATCTGCTCTATTACTGTTATCAATTACTTATGATCTCAGATCAGAGTGTCGCAGTTTGAACAGGCGCTATGCTCCAGAGGGATCAGCCACTCTGACCTGGGATCAGTGTGGATCAGCAGCTCTGTTACCAAGCAGCGGCCACTGGGTACTGCAGTATCAGGGGTCCATCTGTCTGGGTGGTTGACCTCTGCTCCTCTGTCTCAGGGCTTTGTTATCGAGCTGTTGCTGACTCTGGAGTCAGGGATTGACACTCTCGCTGACACAGTAAAGAATTATGACCTCCTCACTGCCTTGGCAAAGTAAGCACTGACCAATTCAATATCTGATATATCTATGCCTGTCTTCGACGCTTTCTCTCAGTAAACACAATCGTGCATTCACACTTTCTCAACACACATCTTTGAGACTGTCTAAAACCCAGTACTAGTGAAATACTCAGATTGTAATTTCTTATCCTGCAGGGCTTCTGCCCACGATCACCTGCTGGGGGCTAAGTTTGCAGCCAATAGGAAGAGCACGGGCCAGCTGAACCTGAGTAGTGGGGGTCTGTTCCACCACGGTCACTACCCCCACGGCCACGCCCGCAGCAACTCCCTCCGCGCCAGCCTCATGGGCGAACGCAAGGGCGACCGTCGCCGCAGCAACACCCTAGATATCGCTGATCGGCTGGGTGGCAGCCATGGCAACCTAGCCCGAACGCAGAGCTTGTCGTCATTGCGGGAGGGTGGAGGAGGGGGTCCTGGGGGGGAGGCCATCCCTCCTGTGGACCCCACCAACCTGATGGCCACGGTGTTCTGGATTGCAGCCTCCCTCCTGGAGTCGGACTATGAGTTTGAGTACCTGCTGGCCCTGCGCCTGCTCAACAAGCTACTGGGTCAGCTGCCCCTGGAGAACGCAGACAGCAGGGAGAGGCTGGAAACAGTGCAGGCCAAGCTGAAATGGTACAGCTTCCCTGGTCTGCTGCAGCTCTTCCTCAAGGGCTTCACCTCAGCCTCCACCCAGGAGCTCACCATCCACCTGCTCAACAAGCTCATCAGCGTCTCCCGCCACACACTGGTCGACCCCTCCCAGGTGGCAGGTAAGCGACTCACCTTATTGCTTTTTATCTTAATTCCCAAGATGGCATAGCAGTCAGATGTCCTCGTCGTGTCCCATGTATGTATGTACAGTGCCTTGCGAAAGTATTCGGCCCCCTTGAACTTTGCGACCTTTTGCCACATTTCAGGCTTCAAACATAAAGATATAAAACTGTATTTTTTTGTGAAGAATCAACAACAAGTGGGACACAATCATGAAGTGGAACGACATTTATTGGATATTTCAAACTTTTTTAACAAATCAAAAACTGAAAAATTGGGCGTGCAAAATTATTCAGCCCCTTTACATTCAGTGCAGCAAACTCTCTCCAGAAGTTCAGTGAGGCTCTCTGAATGATCCAATGTTGACCTAAATGACTAATGATGATAAATACAATCCACCTGTGTGTAATCAAGTCTCCGTATAAATGCACCTGCACTGTGATAGTCTCAGAGGTCCGTTAAAAGCGCAGAGAGCATCATGAAGAACAAGGAACACACCAGGCAGGTCCGAGATACTGTTGTGAAGAAGTTTAAAGCCGTATTTGGATACAAAAAGATTTCCCAAGCTTTAAACATCCCAAGGAGCACTGTGCAAGCGATAATATTGAAATGGTAGGAGTATCAGACCACTGCAAATCTACCAAGACCTGGCCGTCCCTCTAAACTTTCAGCTCATACAAGGAGAAGACTGATCAGAGATGCAGCCAAGAGGCCCATGATCACTCTGGATGAACTGCAGAGATCTACAGCTGAGGTGAAAGACTCTGTCCATAGGACAACAATCAGTCGTATATTGCACAAATCTGGCCTTTATGGAAGAGTGGCAAGAAAGCCATTTCTTAAAGATATCCATAAAAAGTGTCGTTTAAAGTTTGCCACAAGCCACCTGGGAGACACACCAAACATGTGGAAGAAGGTGCTCTGGTCAGATGAAACCAAAATTGAACTTTTTGGCAACAATGCAAAACGTTATGTTTGGCGTAAAAGCAACACAGCTGAACACACCATCCCCACTGTCAAACATGGTGGTGGCAGCATCATGGTTTGGGCCTGCTTTTCTTCAGCAGGGACAGGGAAGATGGTTCAAATTGATGGGAAGATGGATGGAGCCAAATACAGGACCATTCTGGAAGAAAACCTGATGGAGTCTGCAAAAGACCTGAGACTGGGACGGAGACTTGTCTTCCAACAAGACAATGATCCAAAACATAAAGCAAAATCTACAATGGAATGGTTAAAAAATAAACATATCCAGGTGTTAGAATGGCCAAGTCAAAGTCCAGACCTGAATCCAATCGAGAATCTGTGGAAAGAACTGAAAACTGCTGTTCACAAATGCTCTCCATCCAACCTCACTGAGCTCGAGCTGTTTTGCAAGGAGGAATGGGAAAAAATGTCAGTCTCTCGATGTGCAAAACTGATAGAGACATACCCCAAGCGACTTACAGCTGTAATCGCAGCAAAAGATGGCGCTACAAAGTATTAACTCTAGGGGGCTGTATAATTTTGCACGCCCAATTTTTCAGTTTTTGATTTGTTAAAAAAGTTTGAAATATCCAATAAATGTCGTTCCACTTCATGATTGTGTCCCACTTGTTGTTGATTCTTCACAAAAAAATACAGTTTTATATCTTTATGCTTGAAGCCTGAAATGTGGCAAAAGGTCGCAAAGTTCAAGGGGGCCGAATACTTTCGCAAGGCACTGTGTGACTTTCCAAGGCACTGTGTGTGTGTATGTATATGTATATGTATATGTATATGTATATGTATATATACATATACATATATATATATATTAGAAAAGCAAAGACTAGCTTTTTCAAGCAGAAATTTTCTTCCTGCAACACAAACTCCAAAAAGTTCTGGGACACTGTAAAGTCCATGGAGAATAAGAGCACCTCCTCCCCGCTGCACTGAAGATAGGAAACACTGTCACCACTGATAAATCCACTATAATTGAGAATTTCAATAAGCATCTTTCTACGGCTGGCCATGCTTTCCACCTGGCTACCCCTACCCCGGTCAACAGCACTGCACCCCCAACAGGAACTCGCCCAAGCCTTCCCCATTTCTCCTTCTCCCAAATCCAGTCAGCTGATGTTCTGAAAGAGCTGCCTGGACACCGACAAATCAGCCGGGGCTAGACAATCTGGACCCTTTCTAAAATGATCTGCCAAAATTTTTGCCACCCCTATTACTAGCCTGTTCAACCTCTCTTTTGTGTCGTCTGAGATTCCCAAAGATTGGAAAGCAGCTGCGGTCATCCCCCTCTTTAAAGGGGGGGACACTCTTGACCCAAACTGCTACAGACCTATATCTATCCTACCCTGCCTTTCTAAGGTCTTCGAAAGCCAAGTCAACAAACAGATTACCAACCATTTCGAATCCCACCATACCTTCTCCTCTATGCAATCTGGTTTCAGAGCTGGTCATGGGTGCACCTCAGCCTCGCTAAAGGTCCTAAATTATATCTTAACCGCCATCGATAAGAAACAATACTGTGCAGCCGTATTCATTGACCTGGCCAAGGCTTTCGACTCTGTCAATCACCACATCCTCATCTGCAGACTCGACAGCCTTGGTTTCTCAAATGATTGCCTCGCCTGGTTCACCAACTACTTCTCTGATAGAGTTCAGTGTGTCAAATCGGAGGGTCTGTTGTCCGGTCCTCTGGCAGTCTCTATGGGGTGCCACAGGGTTCAATTCTTGGGCCGACTCTCTTCTCTGTATACATCAATGATGTCGCTGCTGGTGAATCTCTGATCCACCTTTACGCAGACGACACCATTCTGTATACTTCTGGCACTTCTTTGGACACTGTGTTAACAACCCTCCAGGCGAGCTTCAATGCCATACAACTCTCCTTCCGTGGCCTCCAATTGCTCTTGAATACAAGTAAAACTAAATGCATGCTCTTCAACTGATCGCTGCCTGCACCTGCCCGCCTGTCCAACATCACTACTCTGGACGGCTCTGACTTAGAATATGTGGACAACTACAAATACCTAAGTGTCTGGTTAGACTGTAAACTCTCCTTCCAGACTCACATCAAACATCTCCATTCCAAAGTTAAATCTAGAATTGGCTTCCTATTTCACAACAAAGCATCCTTTGTTGCTGCCAAACATACCCTTGTAAAACTGACCATCCTACCAATCCTTGACTTCGGCGATGTCATTTACAAAATAGCCTCCAACACTCAACTCAATAAATTGGATGCAGTCTATCACAGTGCCATCCGTTTTGTCACCAAAGCCCCATATACTACCCACCACTGCGACCTGTATGCTCTCGTTGGCTGGCCCTCGCTTCATACTCGTCGCCAAACCCACTGGCTCCAGGTCATCTACAAGACCCTGCTAGGTAAAGTCCCCCCTTATCTCAGCTCACTGGTCACCATAGCAGCACTCACATGTAGCACGCGCTCCAGCAGGTATATCTGGTCACTCCCAAAACCAATTCTTCCTTTGGCCGCCTCTCCTTCCAGTTCTCTGCTGCCAATGACTGGAACGAACTACAAAAATCTCTTTTCCCTCACTAGCTTTAGGCACCAGCTGTCAGAGCAGCTCACAGATTACTGCACCTGTACATAGCCCATCTATAATTTAGCCCAAACAACTACCTCTTTCCCTACTGTATTTATTTATTTATTTATTTTGCTCCTCTGCACCCCATTATTTCTCTCTACTTTGAACATTCTTCCACTGCAAATCAACCATTCCAGTGTTTTACTTGCTATATTGTATTTACTTCGCCACCATTGCCTTTTTTTCCCTTTACCTCATCTCACCTCATTTGCTCACATTGTATATAGACTTATTTTTCTACTGTATTATTGACTGTATGTTTGTTTTACTCCATGTGTAACTCTGTGTTGTTGTATGTGTCAAACTGCTTTGCTTTATCTTGGCCAGGTCGCAGTTGTAAATGAGAACTTGTTCTCAACTTGCCTACCTGGTGAAATAAATCAAAATAAATAAATCTAGCACAAGTTCCTGGCTTCATGCTTGGTAAATGCCGCTAATCCCCCCTAGGACTTGCTGGGGCTTGCTTATGGGTCTAGACCTGTTTCTCTACCTGTGTTAGCTCAGGAGATCGAGATTCACTTGATCCTGATGTCGTCTGTTGCCGTCTCCTTGTAGGTTTTCCTCTAAACATCCTGTGCCTGCTGCCTCACCTCATCCAGCACTTTGACAGCCCCACTCCGTTCTGCAAGGAGACAGCGGATAAGATAGCCAAGGTGTGTGCCGAGGAGAAGTCAGCCACCCTGTCTAACCTGGCCCACATGATGAGCCTGTACAGCACACACAGCTACTCCAGAGACTGCACCAACTGGATCAACGTGGTGTGTCGTTACCTACACGACGCCTTTGCTGAGATCACCTTCAATCTGGTCACATACCTGGCTGAGGTAAGCACTCGCAACATCAGCCTTCATAGAAGTAATGAGGAGAATCAAAGCTGCCAACTTATTTGCATAGTCAGTCCACGGCCTCTGGTTAATTTACAGTAGCTTGTTTTTGTTATTATGACAGGTCAGCAGTGTTAATTACTGATCAGCTGATAAGCATATGTCCAACATCCAACCCATGATGGCAGTTGAGAGCCTATTCCTAAACATTCCCCTCTCATCCTCAGTTGCTGGAGAAGGGCCTACCCAGCATGCAGCAGTCCCTGCTACAGATCATCTACAGCCTGCTGAGTCACATTGACCTGTCTGCTGCGCCCGTTAAACAGTTCAACCTGGAGATCATGAAGATCATCAGCAAATATGTCCAGGTGAGACCTGGTTTCTCTTTTTACAATTCAGCTCAGCACTCTGACGCTCTTAAGGCCTCTCATCGCGAAGAGGATTGAGAGAGAAAATAATAAATGGGAATTGGCCGTTACAGAAATAAAGCTGTCTGACACAGTATGGGTGTCACGTGGCTCATTCATTTCATCAGATGGAGCCTTTGGTGTGAATGTGTGAGGGAGAAACCCAGAATGACAGAATCAGATAGTTTAAGGTGAAAGACAATACATTTCTTAAGGTAGGAAACAACACCTCCACTTTGCTGATCCTCAACATAGAGCCTCCACAAGGGTGCATGCTCAGCCCCCTCCTGTATGCCCTGTTCACCCATGACTGCGTGGCCACGCATGCCTCCAACTCAATCATCAAGTATGCAAACAACACAACAGTCGTAGGCCAGATCACTAACAACAACAAGACAGCCTGCAGGGAAGTGGTGAGGGCCCTGGGAGAGTGATGCAAGGAAATGACCTCTCACTCAACATCAACAAAACAAAGGAGTTGATCGTGGACTTCAGGAAACAGCAGAGGGAGCACACCCCTATCCACATCGACGGGACCGCAGTGGAGAATGTGGAAAGCTTCAAGTTCCTCGGCATACACATCACTGATGATCTGAAATGGTCCACCCACACAGACAGTGTGGTGAAGAAGGCGCAACAGCGTGAAATTTGGCTGATCACCTAAAACCCTCAAACTTTTACAGATGCACAATTGAGAGCATCCTGTTGGGCTGTATCACCGCCTGGTGCGGCAACTGCACTGCCCAAAACCGCAGGGCTCTCCAGAGGGTGGTGCGTTCTGCCCGGGGGCAAACTACCTGCCCTCCAGGACACCTACAGCACCCGATGTCACAGGAAGGCCAAAAATATCATCAAGGACATCAACCACCAATAATTTTGCACGCCCAATTTTTCAGTTTTTGATTTGTTAAAAATGTTTGAAATATCCAATAAATGTTGTTCCACTTCATGATTGTGTCCCACTTGTTGTTGATTCTTCACAAAAAAATACAGTTTTATATCTTTATGTTTGAAGCCTGAAATGTGGCAAAAGGTCGCAAAGTTCAAGGGGGCCGAATACTTTCGCAAGGCACTGTACTTAGACTTGGAATCACTGGCCACTTTAATAATGGAACACTAGTCACTTTAATAATGGAACACTAGTCACTTTAATAATGGAACACTAGTCACTTTAATAATGGAACACTAGTCACTTTAATAATGGAACACTAGTCACTTTAATAATGGAACACTAGTCACTTTAATAATGGAACACTAGTCACTTTAATAATGGAACACTAGTCACTTTAATAATGGAACACTAGTCACTTTAATAATGGAACACTAGTCACTTTAATAATGGAACACTAGTCACTTTAATAATGGAACACTAGTCACTTTAATAATGGAACACTAGTCACTTTAATGTTTTAAATCATGTTTACATACTGCTTTACTCATCTCATATGTATATACTGTATTCTCTTCTGTATTTTAGTCAATGCCACTCTGACATTGCTCATCCTAATATTTATATATTTCTTAATTCCATTCTTTTACTTTTAGATGTGCATGTATTGTTGTGAATTGTTAGATATTACTGCACTGTTAGAGCTAGAAACACAAGCATTTCACTACACCTGCAATCACATCTGCTAAATATGCCTATGTGACCAATAAAATTAGATTTAACCTTCCCTAGAACGGAGGTGTGCTTTTACCCCTTTCTAAAAACATGAAATCCTGTCTTATTGACAATTTAACCAACGTCACCTCTGTGTTTGGATCCTGTGTGTTCCCCAGAGCCCGTACTGGAAAGAGGCCCAGAACATCCTGAAGCTGGTGGTGTCTCGGTCGGCCAGCCTGGTGGTGCCAGACGAGGTGCAGCGCTCCTACAGCACCGAGTCCTCTGGATCCCCAGAGATCGCCTTCACTCGCATCTTCAACAACTCTTCTAAGGAGTTGCCTGGCAAGACGCTGGACTTCCACTTTGACATCTCAGAGGTGAAGTCTTGTCTGCTCAATGTGTTTATAAACTGTAGTGCTTTGTTTTATGTTGTATGAAACTGTATGTGCTGCTAGTTTGGCCAGGTCTCCCTTGTAAAATGTTTTTATTTCAACTAAACCTACATGGTAAAATACATGTTATATACAATTTTTAAAAGCTCTGTCCCGACCTCTGTCCCGACCTCTGTCCCGACCTCTGTCCCGACCTCTGTCCCGACCTCTGTCCCGACCTCTGTCCCGACCTCTGTCCCGACCTCTGTCCCGACCTCTGTCCCGACCTCTGTCCCGACCTCTGTCCCGACCTCTGTCCCGACCTCTGTCCCGACCTCTGTCCCGACCTCTGTCCCGACCTCTGTCCCGACCTCTGTCCCGACCTCTGTCCCGACCTCTGTCCCGACCTCTGTCCCGACCTCTGTCCCGACCTCTGTCCCGACCTCTGTCCTCTTGTCAGCTTTTCGTCCTTTTCCGATTCTTTCTGTTTTTCACTCTTTCCATTTTTCTTTCAGTCACCTTTTACCTTTAGCCCTACTATGTTAAACAAAATTATCACATCTGTACAATCTAGATTAACTGGTGTAACCTTGAACCACCAGACGCCCATCATAGGGCATAAGTACGGGGACCAGCGCACAGCTGCAGGGCGGAATGGGAAGCCGCAGGTCATTGCTGTGACTCGGAGCACTTCCTCCACCTCTTCTGGATCCAACTCCAACGGCCTGGTGCCTGTCAGCTGGAAGAGGCCCCAACTCTCTCAGGTACTTACAGCCAATGGATATGTTACAGTGAGGTTTGACATGTTTACATGTCTTTTTGTTTGTTAATATTTAATTGTGTTGTCTTATTTCAGAGGAGAACCAGAGAGAAGCTCATGAACGTTCTTTCTCTGTGTGGTCCCGAGTCTGGTATTCCCAAGAATCCTTCCGTAAGACACCTGGCATGTCAAACTGTGAGCGAGCATGACTAGTGATTAGTGATCTACTTCAACAGAATATATCCCAGCCATCCCTCCATGTGTTTATTAAACCTATTTATCATAACTGTTATATCTTTCTCTGTGTGTGTTTTAGGTGGTGTTCTCGTCCAACGAGGACCTGGACTCAGGTGACCAGCAGACCAGTCTGATCCCCACGGTGGAGGAGGTGGTGAGGGAGGAGGACCTGCTGGGAGAAGATGCAGGAAGTGAGCAGCAGTTTGGAGTCTTCAAGGACTTTGATTTCCTGGACGTGGAGCTCGAGGATGCTGAGGTGAGGGGTGATTCACTGTACAGTAGGAGCAGCCATCTGTATACACACACACGTTTTAATGTCTTGTAGAGGATAATTTACAATAGTCTGCTATTACACCATTTCATATCATGTTGTTGATTGGTGACAATAAATGGTTTCATTGTGTGTGTGTGTGCTGAAGTACGTCTGAGCTTGTGTCTTAACATCTGTGTGTTTGTACTGGTCTTGGTATGACTTCTTCCATGTTGTCCTGTAACTGTCCCTACTAGTCTTTCTAACCCACTTGTTACCTTTCCTCTTTTCCCGCCACAAGGAGTTCCAGGTACGTTTGGGCCAGAAAGAGCTTTTTAAAGCTGCCATCCTAAGTGCCCTGGTGTCCCTCTGTCAGTCATGTGATTTTTGTCACCCTGTAGAAGCACCTGTTTTGTCAGTCTAGAAACAGACAGCCAATGAAGCATGCCACAAATACTTTTTTGGGTTCATGATCAATATAGTTTGTACATGAAGTGATTAGGTCAAACAGCCTGAAAGAATAGGTGTCATCTCCTCCACTTCCCATTACTGCAGACACAGCTCTTTAGATGTCATGTGTTAGTGGCATACATTGTTGTTTTCTTGTGTTTGGTCTTGTGCTGTTGTGATTCATCCACACTATCTCAAACTTCAGTTAGTTCTACTGGTATCTGACTGCTGTTTCTTTGGGTGTCCTACAGGGGGAGAGCATGGACAACTTCAACTGGGGTGTGCGCCGGCGCTCCCTGGACAGCATGGACAAGGGGGAGGGAGATGGGGACACGCCGTCCCTGCAGGAGTGCCAGTACACCGGGAGCACTCCCAGCCTCAACCTCACCAACCAGGAGGACACGGACGAGTCGTCTGAGGAGGAGGTACTGAGCGCTAGCCAGATTCTCACCCGCTCTGGCCTAGTAAGTTTCACCCAACACAAGGGTGGCCCTGTCCCCCGCCCGCCCCATGCTCCTCACACAGCCCGCTGGCATTGTGTGTGTGTGTGTGTGTCCGTGTCCGCCCGCTCACTGAGCAGCGCTACTGCAGATCTACTACTGTGCCTGGTATGGGCAGGGGCTAGACACTTGCTTCCACTGTTACCGGTCACTATTTCATTTCCTGCCCCCCTTCACCCCCAATCCTAGACCTGCTACCCTCATTTGATTCCTTACCCACATACCCCTTCCCCCATACGTTTGTTTTTTAGGTAAGTAAAGTACAGACCAAAACTATACTACTGAAAATCAGTCCAGTTCAGGTTTCTGATATGTTTAGGTCAGACAACTCATTGACATACACTATAACTGATATGTTTAGGTCAGACAACTCATTCACCTACACTATAACTGATATGTTTAGGTCAGACAACTCATACACTATAACTGATATGTTTAGGTCAGACAACTCATTCACCTACACTATAACTGATATGTTTAGGTCAGACAACTCATACACCTACACTATAACTGATATGTTTAGGTCAGACAACTCATTCACCTACACTATAACTGATATGTTTAGGTCAGACAACTCATTCACCTACACTATAACTGATATGTTTAGGTCAGACAACTCATTCACCTACACTATAACTGATATGTTTAGGTCAGACAACTCATTGACATACACTATAACTGATATGTTTAGGTCAGACAACTCATTGACATACACTATAACTGATATGTTTAGGTCAGACAACTCATTCACCTACACTATAACTGATATGTTTAGGTCAGACAACTCATTCACCTACACTATAACTGATATGTTTAGGTCAGACAACTCATTCACCTACACTATAACTGATATGTTTAGGTCAGTCAGACAACTCATACACTATAACTGAAATGTTTAGGTCAGACAACTCATTCACATACACTATAACTGATATGTTTAGGTCAGACAACTCATTCACCTACACTATAACTGATATGTTTAGGTCAGACAACTCATTCACCTACACTATAACTGATATGTTTAGGTCAGACAACTCATTCACCTACACTATAACTGATATGTTTAGGTCAGACAACTCATTCACCTACACTATAACTGATATGTTTAGGTCAGACAACTCATTCACCTACACTATAACTGATATGTTTAGGTCAGACAACTCATTCACCTACACTATAACTGATATGTTTAGGTCAGACAACTCATACACTATAACTGAAATGTTTAGGTCAGACAACTCATTCACATACACTATAACTGATATGTTTAGGTCAGACAACTCATTCACCTACACTATAACTGATATGTTTAGGTCAGACAACTCATTGACATACACTATAACTGATATGTTTAGGTCAGACAACTCATTGACATACACTATAACTGATATGTTTAGGTCAGACAACTCATTCACCTACACTATAACTGATATGTTTAGGTCAGACAACTCATACACTATAACTGATATGTTTAGGTCAGACAACTCATTCACATACACTATAACTGATATGTTTAGGTCAGACAACTCATTCACCTACACTATAACTGATATGTTTAGGTCAGACAACTCATACACTATAACTGATATGTTTAGGTCAGACAACTCATTCACCTACACTATAACTGATATGTTTAGGTCAGACAACTCATTGACATACACTATAGCTGATATGTTTAGGTCAGACAACTCATACACTATAACTGAAATGTTTAGGTCAGACAACTCATTCACCTACACTATAACTGATATGTTTAGGTCAGACAACTCATTCACCTACACTATAACTGATATGTTTAGGTCAGACAACTCATTCACATACACTATAACTGATATGTTTAGGTCAGACAACTCATTCACCTACACTATAACTGATATGTTTAGGTCAGACAACTCATACACCTACACTATAACTGATATGTTTAGGTCAGACAACTCATTCACCTACACTATAACTGATATGTTTAGGTCAGACAACTCATTCACCTACACTATAACTGATATGTTTAGGTCAGACAACTCATTCACCTACACTATAACTGATATGTTTAGGTCAGACAACTCATTCACCTACACTATAACTGATATGTTTAGGTCAGACAACTCATTCACCTACACTATAACTGATATGTTTAGGTCAGACAACTCATTCACCTACACTATAACTGATATGTTTAGGTCAGACAACTCATTCACCTACACTATAACTGGGAGATTAGCTACATAAAAATGAAACTGAAAGGAGTCCATAGCGTGACCATGTCAGTGAAACGGATTTAGTCGAGTTCCAACTGGCATCAAATTAACAGCATGTTCCTTTGTGAGCATGATCCCAATAACCCAAACCTCTGGCTGCCTTTCTCAAGCTCCTCTTTGCTCTAAATGGCTAGTCAGCCAGTCTTCCCAAGCTGTTATTCTAGAGCTGCTTATGCTCTCTGCTGTGCTCTGTGCGAGTGAGAATGCCTCTAGTGACCCAAAGACTTGAACATGTTTAACGTCAGAGACATGTCTGTATTAACTGTTAAACGATGCTACTATGAGCATGCAGCATATCATTTGCAGACAGAATGATCAAATAACAGAGATATTGTAATAGTGTCTGGAATATAGCATGTTTTTAGAACGTGTTATTCTAAACAGCAGATATCCTGGAGATGCAGAGGACCAGATAATGAGAGATTTCATTAGGGGGTTTCATTTTGTACTCACTATCTACGGTATCAGTCAAAGGTTTGGACACACCTACTCATTCCAGGGTTTTTCTTTATTTTTATTATTTTCTACATTGTAGAATAATAGTGAAGACATCAAAACTATTAAATAACACATATGGAATCATGTAACCAAAAAAGTGTTAAACAAATCAAAATATATTTGAGGTTCTTCAAAGTAGCCAGCCTTTGCCTTGATGAAAGCTTGGTCCAGTCCTGACTGATTCTGTAGTTCTAAATGGAGAATTTGAACCATGTGTTTTATTCTCTCCCTCGCCTCACTCCAGATCAACTGTGACTCTGCTATGGATGATGCCACGTCCAATCATGTGGACTCTCTGCAGCAGTCCCAGGAGTCGTCCAGCAGTGCCCTGTCAGAGGAGACCACGGCCCTGCTGCCCCACCTGAACAGCCCTGCACTGGAGATGGCCTGCTCTGACTCCATCCAGCTGCCTGAGGTGTGACCAATCGGGACAACGAAATTGTGGTGCTCCGGCTCTTTCTAGCTCCTTATTCTCCTCTTTATACCTCTTTTTACCTCTGCTGCGCTCTCTGTCTCGCGCATGTTTCACACAGAGATGGCGGTGGCCTCCTCTCTCTCTCTGCCTGTAGGGAGTGAGCTGTAGCTGGTGTGCAGTAGGGGGCTCTCTCTCTCTGTTCACATCTCCCTCCGTCTCCATCTCTTTCTCTCCACTTGTTGTGCTGCTCTGGGTGTGTGGGCGCTGTGGTGGGCTAGCGTTTGCTCCTCTGATTGGCTGGTTTGTTGTGCTTAAATGTGTGATTGGGGGAGAGATTGTCAATGCTCACCTCGGGCCAGGTGAAACGTCACCTCTCAATTTGGAACCTGAACACTCAACTGAACTCACTGTTAAATTACTGAGCACTGGACACCAGCCTCCTACTCTGCGTGGCAGACCCATGTGTGAGTATGAGCTAGTTAAGTCCGCTCCATTAGAGAGCATTGTGAAGCAACACAGAGACAGACATGCATTAGATTAAACCAGTGAGCACATATAACCAGGTAAACCATACTAACATGCAGTCACTAACAGCTTCAATTATTATCCACCACCATTATCTACCACTACTAACCTGTGTAACCATGGTGAGGATGCACTCTTGCTCAACAAGTCTTTCACACAATGTATAGTTCTGTCTAGGTTTTGTATTGATAGTTTATGCTGCTCATGTTTGTCCCCGGAGACCCCATTTTTGAATTGATTGTCTCATACACAGTGACACAGGACCTACTCCTGGTGATTGTGTGAACGAAACTGAGATGGGGAATGTTCAATGGGGGCTGCTCTGTGAGAAATAACACCCCGTATTTTCCCCAGTAATGTGAATGGAGCTTCCGTATGAGCTCATTCCTGTCCCTCCTTACACCTATCATCTCAATATCAGCCCAAGGACATCTCCCCATCACAGGCCCAGGTCTTAGTGTAATGAGCCCCGGATAAAACCATTAATACTATTACTCATCCCTCCACGACGGCCCAGACGTCCACCCACTCCTAAAAGTGTTCTGTAATATAGCCACCGAGACGTACTGGCAGCCTACCACACTCTCCTTAATGCATGAGACTCTTAAATAGAGGAAAGACAAGTCCTTTCAATTAGATGTTCTAGATCCCCCTGTATCCCCACTCCTCCCTCTGCACTCCCCACTCCTCCCTCTGCACTCCCCACTCCTCCCTCTGCACTCCCCACTCCTCCCTCTGCACTCCCCACTCCTCCCTCTGCACTCCCCACTCCTCCCTCTGCACTCCCCACTCCTCCCTCTGCACTCCCCACTCCTCCCCTGCACTCCCCACTCCTCCCCTGTACTCCCCACTCCTCCCCTGTACTCCCCACTCCTCCCCTGCACTCCCCACTCCTCCCCTGTACTCCCCACTCCTCCCCCTGTAGTCCCCACTCCTCCCCCTGTAGTCCCCACTCCTCCCCCTGTAGTCCCCACTCCTCCCCCTGTAGTCCCCACTCCTCCCCCTGTAGTCCCCACTCCTACCCCTGTAGTCCCCACTCCTACCCCTGTAGTCCCCACTCCTGTATCCCCACTCCTGTATCCCCACTCCTGTATCCCCACTCCTGTATCCCCACTCCTGTATCCCCACTCCTGCACTCCTTCCCCTGCACTCCCCACTCCTTCCCCTGCACTCCACACTCCTTCCCCTGTAGTTCCCACTCCTGCACTCCCCACTCCTGCACTCCCCACTCCTCCCCCTATATCCCCACTCCTGCACTCCCCACTCCTCCCCCTGTAGTCCCCACTCCTCCCCCTGTAGTCCCCACTCCTCCCCCTGTAGTCCCCACTCCTCCCCCTGTAGTCCCCACTCCTCCCCCTGTAGTCCCCACTCCTCCCCCTGTAGTCCCCACTCCTCCCCCTGTAGTCCCCACTCCTGCACTCCCCACTCCTGCACTCCCCACTCCTGCACTCCCCACTCCTGCACTCCCCACTCCTGCACTCCCCACTCCTGCACTCCCCACTCCTGCACTCCCCACTCCTGCACTCCCCACTCCTTCCCCTGTAGTCCCCACTCCTGCACTCCCCACTCCTTCCCCTGCACTCCCCACTCCTTCCCCTGCACTCCACACTCCTTCCCCTGCACTCCACACTCCTTCCCCTGCACTCCACACTCCTTCCCCTGTAGTCCCCACTCCTTCCCCTGCACTCCCCACTCCTGCACTCCCCACTCCTGCACTCCCCACTCCTGCACTCCCACTCCTGCACTCCCCACTCCTCCCCCTGTAGTCCCCACTCCTGCACTCCCCACTCCTGCACTCCCCACTCCTGCACTCCCCACTCCTGCACTCCCCACTCCTGCACTCCCCACTCCTTCCCCTGTAGTCCCCACTCCTGCACTCCCCACTCCTTCCCCTGTAGTCCCCACTCCTTCCCCTGCACTCCTTCCCCTGCACTCCTTCCCCTGCACTCCTTCCCCTGCACTCCTTCCCCTGCACTCCTTCCCCTGCACTCCTTCCCCTGCACTCCTTCCCCTGCACTCCTTCCCCTGCACTCCTTCCCCTGCACTCCTTCCCCTGCACTCCTTCCCCTGCACTCCTTCCCCTGCACTCCCCACTCCTGCACTCCCCACTACTCCCCTGTCCTCCCCCTGTCCTTCCCACTCCTCCCCCTGTCCTTCCCACTCCTCCCCCTGTCCTCCCCACTCCTCTCCCTGTGGACGTGTCTTGCATGAACATTGTTGACTTGTTTCCTGTAATATGACTCACACTGTGGGCTAATGCAGATAACTGCCCTGTCACACAGCACAGCAGTTACTGATGTGGATTTATGTTCCACTGTTACATTTGACAGTGTTCAGTACTACTGTGCTTAGCAGCTGGCTGCTACGTTTCTTACAACTGTAATTTACAATTTAACAAAACCTAGTCAAAACCTTTATATTGACCATAATGATGCATTTTTTTCCCCACAAACTTAACCTTCTCGTTTAGTATTTTTCTTAACTACTCTAGTCATTCATCGTGATCCATAATTCAGTAGCTTGATCCATCCAAATGGCTTGGACTGCGTCAGAGTGCAACACATCTCATCTATCTTGAAGGCCTTTTAGCGCTCAGCCTGTCGTCTGGTCACGTCAGTGTGTTATTACCCTGAGGGTCTCTCTTAATGGCAGGCCAGCTCCATAGATTGATATTGGCCCTTCTGTTTATTGATTTGCCTTTCTCTAGAGACACACAAACTTAAGAGTATGAACTGTGAGGTGAATATCCATCTTTTGAATTATGCTGACCAAGTCTCCCTCTTCTATAGTTAAGAATAGTGTATTCTTTAATGTTATATATTGTGGAAGCCAGTAATGTTTCTACTTCAGGCATAGATAAAGGTTAAGTAGTTATTCCCATAAGGGCTGTTGCTGTGGCAACCGTAAGGTCTCAAGAGATGGAGTGATTTTGTGTGAGTAGTGTTATAGTACAGTGGTTCTCAAACCTCTCCTCGGAGGAGTACATTCATTTAATCTATTCCCGAGCTAGCACACCTGATGTCAACTATATAGCATGGCCTTGAAGAGGTGAATCAGGTGACCTAATTCATGGCTACAACAAAATTGTGAAACACCTGGGTGTCCCTGAGGAGAGGTTTGAGAACCACTATACTATATGTTGAATCTGCTCCTGAACAACTCCTGCTGGCTGTGTTGAGCAGGATGTGGTCAGCATGACGGCGGCAGACGAGCTGAGCAGCAGTGTGAGCACAGACACAGGGTTTGGCAGCAGTGCCCCAGCACTGCCCCCGGACCCCCCTGAGCTGTTTGACCTCACAGACTCTCAGGACCCTCATGACAACCTGGACCCGGCCCCCCCTCGGCTGCCGGCCATAGACACCCCGCCGGGGTCCCTCTGTGAGGATGGGGACTCCCCTACGACCCTGCCCCTGCTGCCCCCCATCCCAGACAGCCCCTGTGGCTCTGTGTGTGAGGAGGACGTGACGCTGGCGCTGAAGGAGCTGGATGAACGCTGTGAGGAGGAGGAGGCCGACTTCTCTGATATGTCCAGGTAAGACTGCTTTACTCTACTATCTTTACTCTCCAATATCAGAGGACCTGTACCAGTGGCCAAAGGTGCAGTGGTTGTGGCCTCTAGTCAGATATCAGTTTGTATGTCTTCAGGTGTATAAATTAGCCATTACGTATTGGCAGGTATAAATTGATCCTGTCTCTAGATTGAAATTCTGGTAACATTTGCATACTTGTTTTCAGTTCATACTTGCATGTGAGCCAACAACTGGAGTAAATATCTCAGGTGCCACCTACTTCCGATGTGCCCTTAAGCAAGGCACGACCCCCTAACCTGCTCCGGGGAATTGCTCTGAGGCTGACCTTGTGGTGCTCCCAACCTGTGTGTGTTGTGGATCTGGGTACTGTGACAGCAAATATTGTATGTACAGTGGGACAAAAAAGTATTTAGTCAGCCTCCAATTCTGCAAGTTCTCCCACTTAAAAAGGTGAGAGGTCTGTAATTTTCATCATAGGTACACTTCAACTATGACAGACAAAATGAGAAGAAAAATCCGGAAAATGACATTGTAGGATTTATTTGCAAATTATGGTGGAAAATAAGTATTTGGTCAATAACAAAAGTGTATCTCAATATTTTGTTATATACCCTTTGTTGGCAATGACAGAGGTCAAACGTTTTCTGTAAGTCTTCACAAGGTTTTCACACACTGTTGCTGGTATTTTGGCACATTCCTCCATGCAGATCTCCTCTAGAGCAGTGATGTTTTGGGGCTGTTGCTGGGCAACACGGACTTTCAACTCCCTCCAAAGACTTTCTATGGGGTTGAGATCTGGAGACTGGCTAGGCCACTCCAGGACCTTGAAATGCTTCTTACGAAGCCGCTCCTTCGTTGCCCGGGCGGTGTGTTTGGGATCATTGTCATGCTGAAAGACCCAGCCACGTTTCATCTTCAATGCCCTTGCTGATGGAAGGAGGTTTTCACTCAAAATCTCACGATACATGGCCCCATTCATTCTTTCCTTTACACGGATCAGTCGTCCTGGTCCCTTTGCAGAAAAACAGCCCCAAAGCATGATGTTTCCACCCCCATGCTTCACAATAGGTATGGATGCAACTCAGCATTCTTTGTCCTCCAAACACGACGAGTTGAGTTTTTACCAAAAAGTTATATTTTGGTTTCATCTGACCATATGACATTCTCCCAATCTTCTTCTGGATCATCCAAATGCTCTCTAGCAAACTTCAGATGGGCCTGGACATGTACTGGCTTAAGCAGGGGGACACGTCTGGCACTGCAGGATTTGAGTCCCTGGTGGCGTAGTGTGTTACTGATGGTAGGCTTTGTTACGTTGGTCCCAGCTCTCTGCAGGTCATTCACTAGGTCCCCCTGTGTGGTTCTGGGATTTTTATTCACCGTTCTTGTGATAATTTTGACCCCACAGGGTGAGATCTTGCGTGGAGCCCCAGATTGAGAGAGATTATCAGTGGGCTTGTATGTCTTCCATTTCCTAATAATTGCTCCCACAGTTGATTTCTTCAAACCAAGCTGCTTACCTATTGCAGATTCAGTCTTCCAAGCCTGGTGCAGGTGTCCTTTGACAGCTCTTTGGTCTTGGCCATAGTGGAGTTTGGAGTGTGACTGTTTGAGGTTGTGGACAGGTGTCTTTTATACTGATAACAAGTTCAAACAGGTGCCATTAATACAAGTAACGAGTGGAGGACAGAGGAGCCTCTTAAAGAAGTTACAGGTCTGTGAGAGCCAGAAATCTTGCTTGTTTGTAGGTGACCAAATACTTATTTTCCACCATAATTTGCAACAAATTCCTTAAGTCCTACAATGTGATTTTTCTGGATTTTTTTTCTCTCATTTTGTCTGTCATAGTTGAAGTGTACCTATGATGAAAATTACAGGCCTCTCTCATATTTTTAAGTGGGAGAACTTGCACAATTGGTGGCTGACTAAATACTTTTTTGCCCCACTGTATGTGCTAAAGACGCTATGTTGGAGTATCTGTGTGTCGGTCGGTGTTGGAGTGTGTGTGTGTGTGTGTCGGTCGGTCGGTTGGTGTTGGAGCTGCTGTAATGGGTGACCTCATCACTGGCTCGACTCCCATTTGGGCTGGGTGGGAGCTGAGGGCATCTCTCTGAAGGTGGGCCAGCTCAGGCTTCTCTTTGCCTTTTTATATACACACTCATCAAGGTGGACAAACTGGTTAGAGGACACTGGTCACAGTACAGCTACAAATCAACTCTATTCAACGAGAGATTTAGAAACCATGCACACACTTCTTGCTTGTTCATTCAGTACACACACGTGCTTAAGTGAATGTTCCCTCTCTCCAAAACCCAGGCAGTATGATATATCGCTAGAGGGAATGGCAGTGCTCCAAATGATCCTCCCCCAGAAAACAAAAAGGCTCTGCTCGTGCATGATGTGCGTGCTAGGCAGAAAGCTTAAATCAGTAGAAGGCTGTACTTAGAGCTTCCTTCGGTGAGGTTGGGGCCTTGCTCTGTGTTGCTGCGTATGTGTGTGTCAGATTCTGGGCTCAGAGCTCTGCTCTGTAGTCATGTTTGGGATGGTACGGTAGGTAGTGCAGTGTTCTAGGCAGGCTGGCAGTGAGATGCAGTGTTACCGTGCTGCAGAGAGAGGGAGGGAGAGAGAAGCGCTAGTTAAGGTGAGGATGAGGACGAAGACTGTATCCTCCACAGCGCTCGGCAGCGCAGGTATCAGATACTTCTACTCTGTCTGCTTCATCAGGCTGTTTGGTCCCACAGGCCTGTGAGTATCAGTGTGTGTGTGTGTGTGTTAAGATGGTCAAGTGCCATGTGTCTGTGATCTGGCTCTGCAGTAGATCTCTGCTGAAACAACACTGCAGCAAAAACATCTGCAGTGAGAGGATGAGAGCGATGTATAGAGAGAGTGATGTTGTTTTGGTTGTAGTCAGAGCTAGGGGATATGTGTGTGTCTGTGTTTTTGTGCGCGCTTGTGCATTCAGAATGAGGTGAATGCTGTGTGTGTTTGTGTCAGTAGTACTGAAACTGACCCTGTGTGCTTTCAGTCAAGATGAGGGTGATCAGGATGGTTTCCCAGAGGTCCAGGCCTCTCCTCCCCCCTCGCCCTTCCTCTCTGCCATCCTGGCAGCTTTCCAGCCTGTTGCCTATGACGACGAGGAGGATGCCTGGCGTGTCCATGTCAACCAGATGTTGTCGGACACGGATGGGTCCTCTGCTGTGTACACCTTCCATGTGTTCTCCCGACTATTTAAGGTGAGAGAGGAGGAGTGGGATATATTTAGTGTATGTTTTCTGTGTTTATGTTTTGTACTGTATATACACTGAGTGTACAAAACGTGAAGAACATCTTTCTATGATGGTCTTACCAGGTGAAAGCTATGATCATTTATTGATTTCACTTGTTAAATCCACTTCAATCCGTGTATATGAAGGGGAGGAGAAATGTTAAAGATTTTTAAGCCTTGAGACAATTGTCGACATGGTGCCATTCAGAAGGTGAATGGGCAAGACAAAAGATTGAAGTGCCTTTGAACAGGGTTTCAGGCTCAACAGTTTCCTGTGTGTATCAACAATGGTCCACCCAATGCATTGGAGTCAAGATGGGCCAGAATCCCCGTGGAATGCTTTCAACACCTTTTAGAGTCCATGCCCTGACAAATTGAGGGCAAATGGGGTGCAAGTCAATATTAGGAAAATGTTCTTAATGTTTTGTACACTCAGTGTATTTGCCGTGTGTGTGTTTGCTCTGTTGATTGTGTTATTGTCTATAGAGCATGCAGAGGAAGTTTGGCGCCATCACCCACTCGTCAGTGCGTTTTCTGGGAGAGAGGCTGCAGCGAATGGGGAACCAGTTCCTCAGCTCCCTAGAGGTCATGACCTCACGCTCCCAGTGCCCCACGGTGCTGCTGGACGCTGAGACGGTGAGTCTTCCCTGCCAACCCAAAGATTACAACTTCCTTAATAATCTAAAGATTATATTGCATCATCTCTCTGGTTTCAAAAGGGAAGGATGACAAAGCTAATTGTAGCATGCTTTTTAGCGATAGCAGTAGTTATATAGTTAGTCGTGCTTGTTATGCATGCAATTGCATGTGTTGCATATTGCATGATGGACAGTATAAGGGTCTCTCTATAAACTATGGTAGCAGTGAGGATTTCCTGCGGTGGACAACCTATTAATAACAGCTGTTGAAATGGCATTGATGATAATCTGCCAGTTTTTCTGCCGTTTATCTACGTGTACAGTATACGTTAAATGTTTAACCCCTTCTCATGGTTCGTGTCTTGACTACTGTATAAAATAAATAATTTGACTACTGAGTTATATTGTATGCTCAACATTTTTTTTGAATATTATTTATACTTATACAATTTCTTAGCGAAAGATTTTGTTTAACAAGTAATAAATAAAAACATCTCAAAGTTGGCAGTAAATATTATTGGATCCCCTGTTTTCAGCACCTTCCCCTTGCGAGGAGAACGGCACTAACCATGTTTCCATCCACAGTTAAGTAATACCGTTAAAAACAAATTATAATCACAACTAGGGTGGCACATTTTGGGGAATATTCAGAGGTGGAAACATTCTATGGGAATTAACGGAAATATATGCTAATTAAATGAATACCATTTTAAATGTAGATGTTTTATGCATTGGATATATTTACCATATCATATGGAGACAGAAACATAAACCTTTTACCTTATCATAAGTAGACATGATTACAAATGATTAAATCCTTCCAATAGAAATGTTAAAAAACGATTTAGTTATGAATTGAACTTTAATTAAATGAGTTGACTCTTCACTTGGGATGATTTCACTGGACAACAAAAGAAGAGGAATATTGGATGATCCCCAATGATCCATCGCATCTCCCAAAAACATTTTCAACATACTTCTGTAAAATGACAGTCTAGAAACTAAAGCTTTGGTTGTCTTCCTCTTAGGCTTCCATGTCTTCTCCCTGGACCTTCTCAATGTCCACCTCTTGATCATCAGACTCTGAGGTCTCATCTTCACTGTCACTTTCCAACCTTGTTGAGGATGGCTCGTTGTCAGGCTCAAAAAGCCCAAAATTTGCCTGGATGGCCACCAATTTTTCTACCCTTGTATTGATCAGCCTGTTGCATGCTTTGGTGTGTGTGTTCAAAAACAAGGACTAATTACGCTCTGAGGCGGCTGATGTTGGTGTGATTTGGAGGATGAGGGAGGCAACGGGGGAAAGAGCCTCAGATCCACAAAGTCCCTTCCACCAGGTGGCTGATGAGATATGTTGGCACGACTGCCATATTGCATCTCCATCCCAAAGCCCTTGCATGGAAGTGTACTTCGCCAAACTGCCAAGAACCTTGCCCTTATCCAGGCCAAGGTGGTGAGACACGGTGGTGATGACACCATAGGCCTTGTTGATCTCTGTGGGCAGGGCAGTACGGATTTCTTCTCTTACATCTGCAAGCAGATTCTGAACATCAGACAGGATGGCATTGTCTCCCTCAATCCGTGCAATGGCTAATGCTAAAGGTTTCAGACTGCTTACCACTCTCTCCCAAAATACATCATCCAGGAAGATCCTCTTGATGGGGCTGTCTATATCGGCAGACTGTGATATGGCCATTTCTTGGTGAGACTCCTTCCACTCCAGGAGACTGTCAAACATGATGGCAACATTGCCCCAACGGGTGTTGCTGGGCAGCTTCAATGTGGTGCTCTTATTCTTCTCACTTTTCTTGGGGAAGTAGATTGCTGCTATAACTTCATGACCCTTCACATACCTAACCATTTCCTTGGCTCTCTTGTAGAGTATATCCATTGTTTTCAGTGCCACAATGTCCTTGAGGAGCAGATTCAATGCATGAGCAGCGCAACCAATGGGTGTGATGTGAGCGTAGGACTCCTCCACTTTAGACCAAGCAGCCTTCATGTTTGCAGCATTGTCTGTCACCAGTGCAAATACCTTCTGTTGTTCAGCTCATCTGCAATGTGGAGACCGGTGTGTCTGTTGTGGAGATGTAGTTCATTATTCCTTGCCTACGAACATTCAACCACCCATCAGAGATGATTGCAATACAGTCTGCCTTCTCTATGATTTGCTTGAACTTCACTTGAACTCTGCATCCAGCAAATTAGTTGATAAAGTCTGGTTGGAGGGGTGTATGCTGGGTTAAGAACATTCTGAAATCTCTTCCAATGCACATTGCCTGTGAGCATCAGAGGTGAACCAGTTGCATACACCGCTCGAAAAAGACATGCATCAGCATTTCTTGGACTACGTTCCTCCATTGAGTCAAAAAAACCTTCTGATTCCAGGAGGACCATGAGATGTTGCTATCGATAAGGTGTCCGATTCATCATTTTCACCTCGACTAGAAGTAGAGGGACTTTTGCCAGAGGCTGCTTGTTGTGAGCGCTGAGGGAACTTTATGCACTTGGCGAGATGATTCTGCGTCTTTGTTGTATTCTTCACATACGATTTGACACAGTATTTGCAAATGTACACAGCTTTTTGTTCTGCATTAGCTGCAGTGAAATGTCTCTGCAAATCAGATAGTGCCTGTGGCATTTTCCTATAAAGATGAGAAAAAAATGAGTAAAAAAAAAACTAATACAATTCCATGTACAGGTAAATAGTTAAGCAGTTAGATTAAACAACTAATTTGTAAGATAAATGTTTTAAAATGAAACATATGGAAACAGGTGAATTAACACTCCTCAGTTATCAGGCTCAATCAAGCTAAAACCCACATGGTAGCAAAAACTAAGTAGCAGAAATTGTTAACAAATTAGAAATGATTTAAACACTTTGCTGTTGGCTACTATTTACTATTTAACAAAAAAGCATATGTCATATAAAATATATTCACCCCACCCAGTACTGTAATCAAAACATATCAGAAAGCATGTAGTCCTTGGCTCAGACAGTGTAATTGTGTGGGCTCAATAACATCTCATTAGTGTGCAAGATCTTGAGAATCAGCTGTACATGTGATGGAAGAATGCACTGTGCATGCAGAGGGTTGCAATTCCATTGAATTGGGGATAGTTTAACCAAAATATGCCACAAGACCTAGAATTGCGTATCCCACAAAAAAGATTCAAGCAAACTTTTTGTAATAAATTTAAGCAAAATTGCCCAAATTCTAGGGCTCAACTTCCCATGGAAAAGTTCTGGGAAAATTCTGGAAATTTACCTGAAAGTTTCTGATCCTTTGCAACCCTAATCACAACATGATTGAAACATTAAGTTTCTGTAACATTTTATAAATGCTGACAGAATTTGTTCTTTCGACATTGTGATATTTTTTGGGGTCAAATTAATTATGTGAGAAATGGTGATGGAACGCCATTATGCGCAAATATTGATATAATAACCATCATATCGAAGTACATTTATTACGCGATGATATGCTGTGCGGTCCTCCCACTACGACTCGAGAAACCATGTAGTTTATCAGGCTATAGTTGAAATAACTTATAATGAACTTCACAGGGTGGTGAAAGTGCACAGTGATGAGCTTGATGCTCCTTTCCAATAAATATTAAGGGTCTTATTCTGATGACTTGATCAATGCTTGACTGCTGTTTGACAAAAAGAATTGTAACAAAACTGTCGGTAGAGTTGAAAATGGATGGAAACTCATTGAACTTTAGACTTTTATTCGGTACATCAAAACTTAAGCGAGTTTGGTGGAAAGAACACTGGTGGGTAAATGTGCATATTTTCTTTAAGCACTTTTTTATATTGGCATGAAAATCAGTCTGCAATTGGATGGAAACCTAGCTATTGAACCTTTTTCTTAAATGCTTTAGAAGATTGGAGAACACATTGGAAGGGATCTTGGACCATTCTTTCATGTAGAATCTTTCCAGATCCTTAAGATCCTTCTGTGCTTATGGACTGTATTTTTCCATTTAACCAGAGATTGAGAAGAACATTGCTAAAAGTTGGTTTTGTGGTCAATTAAAGGTGCAAATGCAGAAATCGCTCCATTTCCTGGTTACTAAAATTGTAATAGTTCGCCTAATTTCAGTTTGTGACAAAACGAGCAAGTATAGTGTAGAGAGAATCATTGTACTACTGTGAAATACATTTTCAATAACCAAAAATATTGTATTTTCAGCTGATGTACAAAACCGAAAATAAAAGACACAAACGCATAGAATTAACACACATAGAACAGATCTACCGCTTCTTCTTACACTTGTGAAAAATGACATTGTGTGCGCTACATCAGACTGATTTTTCTACGCAACAGATCAGTTTGGTGGAGGCACCACTGGAGTGAAAATGCACATTTTCTTTATGCAGAATTTAGAATATTCGCATGAAAATCTGACACCAATTGGATAGAAACCTAGCTACTGTAATAAAAAAAGTTTGGTCCAACTTGGAAGTTAGGTACTATATTTATTGAATGTGTGTTGTCGGGTCTGTTTGTGTCATAGTTGGTCTCATGTGGACTGCTGGAGACTCTGAAGTTTAGTGTGCTGGAGTTGCAGGAACACCTGGACACCTACAACGGCAAGAGGGAGGCGGCCGAGGAGGTGAGCTCTCCATCTCATCCTCATTTACAGCTACACAGTACATACTCTCATCCCTAGCTACAGTACACTCTTACCAACTGTTTCCTGAACCCCTAGATCACACAATCCCACATCCTTATTCCATCCAATTATGGCTAATGATCATACCACATATCTGTACTCAGACCATCCCTGCACCAGACCACTGGTTGTACTTCAATGGCCTCTCATTCCTAGCGAGGAAGGCTCAATGAGGCTCTAGATTACACATCATTTCCCCTCCAGATCAGGGAGGAAGAGGCTGAGAGAACACAATAGTGACAATGAACTGAGTCATAAGGAGGTAAATGGGTTGTGTGTCTCATCGTCGGGTCAGCCATTGTATCACAGGGAGGAGTGGATTTAGCGTCCACATTGCTAGCGACATCCCCTGCTGACGGGCTAAAAATATTCCCTTGCGCTCCTAAATCAGCTAGAGGGACGGCGGGCGGGGGGGAGGGTAAAGAGGACAGATGTGATTGCGAGAGAGAGAGGGATGCAGAGAGGGCTTGGGGATGCTGGGGTGCTAATTGAATGAGACTGGTGCGGTCCCTTGAGGATTGATCTCCGCCCCGCTGCACTAGAACAGACCCTCTTTAATTCGCTAAGTACAGCGCTCTTATTAAATCTACCCCCCCAACCCCTACACGCACACACACACACACACACACACACACACACACACACACACACACACACACACACACACACACACACACACACACACACACACACACAGTTCAAAGAAAAGTAGACTGGCATAGTCTGGTATCAATCTCATGACGTATTCACACACTCCCTTCCTCCCTTATCCGATGCCCACAGTGGCTGGAGAACTGCAGGAAGACGTTTGGCAACAAAGATTGCAACCAACGACCCAACACTCAGGCACAGGTATGACTAACCCACACACATCTGAACACAGCATTGCTACATGTGTAGAAAAATGTGACTACAAAGTCTGTTTTTGTTTTCATGTGTGCCTTTTCTAATGCAATCAAACACTTGATAAGCATGGGAATGTGCCTATTGAAACATTTTATTTGAGAAAATAGATTTATATCCCCTCATCCTCAACAAAATGTTTTAATTTTCTACAAGCTCATTGACATAATTAGAGCCTCAAAGGAGACAGTCTCTTACACATCCTTTGGCGACTGAACCCTGGTCTGTCCACGGGTCCTAAAGCCAATATTACTTCAGCTCATCATAGTAGATGTACATTTTGTTACGTTACAGCCTTATTCTAAAATCTATTTAAAAAATGTTCCCTCATCAATCTACACACAATAACCCTAAGTGATTAAGCTAAAACAGGTTTTTAGAAATGTTTTTATTTTTTTAAATCAAACAGAAATACATTATTTACATAAGTATTCAGACTCTTTGCTATGAGACTTGAAATTTAGCTCCGGTGCATCCTGTTTCCATTGATCATCCTTGAGATGTTTCTACAACTTGATGGGAGTCCACCTGTGGTAAATTCAATTGATTAGACATGATTTGGAAAGGCACACACTTGTCAGTAAAAGGCACATGACAGCTCGCTTGGAGTTTGCCAAAAAGCACCTAAAGAAACCAGATTCTCTGGCCTGATTAAACCAAGATTGAAATCTTTGGCCTGAATGCCAAGCGTCACGTCTGGAGGAAACCTGGCACCATACCTATGGTGAAGCATGGTGGTGGCAGCATCATGCTGTGGGGATGTTTTTCAGTGACAGGGACTGGGAGACTAGTCAGGATTGAGGGAAAGATGAATGGAGCAAAGTACAGAGATCCTTGGAAACGTGCTCCAGAGCACTCAGGACCTCAGACTGGGGCAAAGGTTCACCTTCGAACAGGACAACGCCCCAAAGCACACAGCGAAGATGACACAGGAGTGGCTTCAGAACAAGTCTTTGAATGTCCTTGAGTGGCCCAGCAAGAGCCCGGACTTGAACCCGATCAAACATCTCTGAAGAGACCTGAAAATAGCTGTGCAGCAACGCTCCCCATCCAACCTGACAGAGCTTGAGAGGATCTGCAGAGAAGAATGGGAGAAAATCCCCAAATACAGGTGTGCCAAGCTTGTAGTGTCATACCCAAAAAGACTCTATAATTGCTGCAACAAAGTACTGTGTAAAGGGTCTGAATACTTATGGAAATGTCATATTTATTTGCTAAAATATTGTCTTAGTTTTTGCTTTGTCATTATGGGTTATTGTTTGTAGATTGAGGGGGGGGGGGGGGGGGGTAAAACAATTTAATCGATTTTAGAATATTTCTGAATACTTTCCGAATGCACTGTAGCTGATCTGAGGTCAGCCGGGTGCCTCAACTGCGTGGTCTCCCCCTGTCCCCTGAGATTGTTTAGTATTCTGACCACACTGCTGGAGGTTATAGATTTCTGCTTGCTCCCCTCCCTCTCCCCCTTTCTTTCAGGTCAGAGGACATACTTGGCTGTGAAAGAGGAGCTATTCCAGACTAAAGCTCTGTTGTACTGTGACAAGCAGAGGAGCACATACTCATTCACCGTTCTCTTCTACATCACCCCCTCCCACTTCTTCCCATTCTCTTCTCTTCAGATTCTCTGTCCCCCTTCTCTCACTCTGTCTACATCCTTTGTTTTCTGTCTCTGTATTTCTACACTGCTTTGAAAACGCTGACCAGCTGAGCTGTGTTCTCTAAGAACCATTGTTGGGACTGAGCCCCCCTTCCCTGAGAACAGGTGTTAGGATGGAGTGGTTGTTAGTTGCGATGTGAAAGCTCACTAATTTTTGATCTTTCTCTCTTCCTGTTTTTTTTTTTTGTTGTGACCTGCTCACCTTCTTGCTTAGCAAATGGAAAAACTAGCAGTAAGTGGTTCTCTATTCTAGACTCTAATATAATCATGATGTCCAGACAACACGCTTATCATCTCATCCCTCTCCATATGTACCTGCTGCCGTCGTCAACCAAAAACGGCCTGGGCCCTCCCACTCTGACTCCACCCATCTCTCATATAACGCTGCTACAGTCCCCATCTACCCAAATCATACTGTTTATCATCGTTATTTATGCATTACTTTTGGCTTCGCCTTTGACTGAATCATCTTATCAACTTCTTAACCACTCCCTCTTCACTTCTGATTTGACAGCAGATGTAAAATCTCTCAAAATCATTGTAGTTGTGTACCTGATTTGAGAGGGGGATGTTGCCCTGGATTGAGAGAGAGAGATGTTTAGTCTACCTTCATTTTGCGTGCTTATTGCTCCATCCCCATATCTGTTCAAATTCCCATTTTCCTGGATTAGGAACAATGTTTGATAATTCCACATATTTGGTCAGTATATCTCTGTGCTTGGACATACTGTACCTTAACCATAGGGGGCCAGACAGACAAGTGGTGATGGTCGGTATATAACCCAGTCCTCCATGGCTAATGATGACAGCCTGTGGTTGGTTAATAGCTGGTTAATAGTGCTAGCTAGACCCTCACCTATGGCTCCGGGCCTCGTTAGGTCGTCCGGTCTCTGTAGGGACCATCGCTCCACTCCACACTGGGCCTCTTTAACCCTTTCATCTCCTCCCACTCTTGATAACCCAGGATATCCATCCGTCTGATCATGTGATCATTATGCCTGTGTGGGTGGTGTGTTGACCGTCTCTGGTCTTTCTGTAGGAGCTGGAGCTGTGTCGCAGGCTCTATAAGCTGCACTTCCAGCTGCTGCTGCTCTTCCAGGCTTACTGTAAGCTCATCAGTCGTGTGGACACCATTAAGAGAGAAGCAGAGGTGAGGCTGGCTGGGGGGGGGGTTTACACCCAAACACTTTACTCGACAGGGTATGGGTAGTGGAACATTAAAGGTGGTTGGTTTTAGAAGAAGCTCTGGTAATAGGAATCAGTTTAGGTCATTTATTTAGATGACAAGCCTAAAAGAAACATTGTTAAGTCAGCCACTCAAGCATGCTTGTAGCCTTTCAGGTCATACCCTGTGTGTGAGGTCAACACAGGGATGGAGATGGTGGGTTGTTATTTTACTTTCCCTTCCCCAAAGAGCTCTTTAATTGGGCTTCAGGTTGGTTCAGGAAAGCATGAGAGACACGGAGGCCGCCTGCATTTCTCCCATCTTCCTTGACAGGGAAACCAGCAGTGACAATGCACACGCTAAATTAAACAAATTTATTGTACATATCACACACATGCGTTTAGGAATTTAAGATACTGTAACAGCAATAGTTCTGTAAAGTCGTGAGCTGTTATTGTAAATGATTACTTACAAATGTGCCCTTAAGATTGAATGTTAACATTCTTAAAGATGCCTCTGTATATGCTCTTTTTCTATCTCTCTCACACACAATTTTGCAGACCAGACAGACAAGCACTGACACAGTGCCTGGATGTTCTGCTGAGGGCTAGCCCTGCTGTTTTATGGCTTTAATCTAATTAAATCCCTGAATGAGATTTGACTCTTTTCTCACATGCAGAGAGAGGGTCAGCTATTCCAGTTCCACGTCAATACTAACTGCATTGCTGCATAGACTTTGACGTACACAAACACACGTGAGATTATCTCTGCGGTTATCTGAACTTTGGGTGTGTGTGTGTGTCTCCAAGGTGACCAACATGTCAGAGGAGCTGGCCATCCTGGAGAGCTGTTTGAAGCAGGCGGAGTCTGGGGTTGATGGACAGGAGGATGTGGGTGTGTCTGATGCCTCCCAGACCAGCACTGAGACAGCCATCCAATCACTGATCGAGACCCTGAGGGCCAGAGACTTCGGCTCCGCCCTCACACAGGTCAAAACCTTCAGGTAAAGAAACCACGTACCCCACAGCTATTCCTCAATGTATAGACTACACAGGCTTGTCATGTGTCTAGTCCACAGTCCTGCATCTACTCTTAAACGTCAGTGCTGATGCCCCTCTCCACTAGGTCTCTGTGGCCTAACGACATCTTTGGGAACGAGTCAGACGACGCAGTCCAGACTCTACTGCACATCTACTTCCGTCAGCAGACGCTGGGCCAGACGGGCTGCCTGGCGGTGGTGGGACCCAGCAGGGACCTGTCCCAGGCCAACGGGCGCCTCATGGAGCTCAACCTGCAGATCAGAGAGGCTCTGAGCCAGGCCCCCCAGACCACTGTGGTCAGCACTGGACTGTAAGGCTTCAGGCACAAAGCCTGGACTTGACTGGACTAGAGCAACCCCCCTGTACCACTCACAGTTCCCATCTGCTCTGGAGGCTGGGAAGGTGTGTCGGGAGGACAGAACAGACTCCACCTATAAGGGCTAAAGGATGTGTGGGAATAACTGACTCATATTAATATATATTACATATATCAAATACTTAACGCTAATATCTGTTTTCCCAGAATAAGCCAATTTGCAAAATTCAGCTGCAATAAGTCGTGGTATGATGTGACTGGTGACGACTGGCCCGGGAGTGAGAAGGAGGGGTGGTAAGGGGCATGATGATGCTAAACTGGAAGCGTTTTGGCGGAAATTACCTGATGGGCCTCCCATATTGGCCAGTGGCCGCCTCAGGCCCTTTCAGGAGACTGGATGGGGCCTGGGGTTCGGTCAGGGAGACTGGTGTTGTGTTCTCATAGCAGTAGAGTTGGAGCATGAGAGACTACGTCAGCCCGGAAGGATGTGTGTGTGGACAGGCTGTTCCTGTCAGGATTCAGAAACAAACACACAAAAAGTGTTCAAAAGCATGCTTGAAAGAGAGAAGCACTGCAAGAATATTTTTTTGACAAATGTACTATTTTTTATTAGAGCTAACATCCTAGGTTGTAAATGTAAGGATATTTAACATGTAATTGTAACCCTAGGGGAGCTGTTCCCCACAGGGACTGTAAAGAGATACATGTATCTGTTAATTGACTTGCATTGGAGACGAGCATCAGCTTCAACAGGTCTTCTAATGAAACTCACTCTGTAACCAAATAAGTAGCTGCCTGTAGAGACTTTAGGCTGTGTGGTGTATATATTGGATATTCTTGTATACACTCGCGCGCACACACATGCATATAATTGCACAGAAGTGGAGACTGGCTACAACTCATTATGAAAACATTAACTTATTTTACTCTGTATATATTTTAGAAAATGTATAGTGTAAAACCAGTATTATTTTTTTCTTGTACTTTTGTGAAATGCACTGTTAATCTGAATTAGATGTATGAAGCTAATGCGAGAAGAGAAAACCCAGAGCAGATATTGAGTAACGAATGATCTGTGCCGCTATTATAATCCTGTCACACAAACTTTAAACATTTCCCAGACTGGCCTGCCTGGTGGGAGTCACGGTTCATGTGCTTAGGGGTCAGAGGAACTGGTTGAAGGCGCGAGCTGGTGTAGATTATGCTTCCTGTTGGACCAGCCCGGCCGTATGCATTCCTTCTCTCCACTGTGATCTCCATGTTGGCCCTGTACACCAGCACAGGTCACGCTAAAAAGCCTTATGAGGGGAAATTGAGGCCCGTGTTCGTCCATATTAGCGGATCCCAGCGGTGCACTGGTGATGTGCCATGGCCCTGTGCTCTGAGGGGAAACTGCTGCCATTAAAGCCGTGCTTTTGCTTCTGAAAAGGCACTGCTTGCTGCCTGCCGAATTGCAGGACATGAACTAGATGTCTGAAAGCGTTGCAGGAAACTTGTCATGGCACATTGTAAACGATCACTGTACTCATTCCTCACGGAGAACTTGTCTATTGCATTTGAATGGATATTATTTACCTGGAAAATAGTCGTGGAGGTGCATTACTGGATACGTTTTTCCTTTCATCTCGCACACACTAGAGCTGGACGATATGGAGACAAAACAAATCCATATTGTGATATATTTCCTTTTTTTTGCCTTCTCTCTGGATAAATAAAAACCTGATCATATGAATGTTGTTTTCAGACTTGTTAAGGTTAACAATAGAGGGCTACACTGAGTAGTAAGTTGTACCGTAAAAGGCTACATTCAGTACGTTGGCAGCAGAGTTAAGATTGAACCATGCTTCTGAGCTCCAGTAACCTCCCACTCCTCAGCAATGGGTTTATAATGGCTGGTAAGTCAGGCAAAAAAATCCTATACTCCTCTGACGTCACTAGTCACGTCTAGTTAGCTACCCTGGAGGCACAGCTTGTCAGTTCTCTACAAGAGACCATTGCTTGAATTTACAATCTCAGTTAATGGCAGATGTTCTACAAGTGTGCACCACTGACAGTCACATACATAGTGATTAGCATCTAAACACTGTACTTGTGTGCACAGCTGTAGCCATGAAATGTTTTAAAAGGCTGATCATGGCTCAACACAGACACCCTGGACCAGAGGAACACCTATGCTGTTGACATGCCCTCCCAGGTGGTGAGGTTAGGAAATACATCCACCATGCTGACCCTCATGGTGGTAGGTGCCAGGACAAACTCCCTCATCACAAAGGAGCTGATTGTGGACAGTGTCAAGTTCACGGTCCGAAAAGTTTGGGCATGGGCCCTCAAGTCTAGCTTTACCTTAGTGCAGCCAGTCAAGATGCTTGGTATGGCCACCCATGATTTTAAAACTAGCAGGTGTCCACATTCATGTAGTGCTTCTTACTCAATTACCTTGGACATCGATGGGAAGGGCCTGTAAGCCTTTCACTGAGTATGTAGTCAATATTTCAAATCAGTTATCCTAGACACTGGTTGAGGAAGAAGGCCAGAGAAAGTAGACTGCTGGGTATTGCCATTTTATTTAACATCAAGTAGTGTTTTCCTGCAATCTCATTCATAACGCAAATAAAGGCACCAGAAAATAAAAATCTCAAAAGTATTAGTCCACATCCCAGAGCCTCATTACATGTGCATGAGAGCTTCTCTGCACCGCAGGACTTAACATGGGTGGGGGAGGGTGCAGGTTCCTGCTAGATGATGTATTTGAAACTGAAGGTGAGGTCACAGGAGAGGCCCTTGCACCTGCCACACAGATCCTGTCTGAGGGCGTTTGGGGTCAACGTGGCGCGGGGTCACATGGCACATGCAGCGTGCCTTGTTGCAAGTCTGTGGACATAGATAAGTGGAGGACCCAAGTCTTTAGTGTCATGGTTTGTATGTCAGGTTAACAATGTATGTACAGAAGCCTAGATTCTTACCTGACAGGTTATGTCCTCAACACGGTACGGGTTGAAGGACTTCTGGCATGTTCTACAGAACTGCTTGAAGTAGACCTGAAAAAGACAAGACTTGATTAGAGGCACTACCAGATTAATAACATAGTACAGGGAGTGAATAGACCAGCGTAGTATACCTTGCTCGTTCCATGGACGCACCAAACATATGCACTCTCCCAACGCAGGTTACAGTCTCTGCAGTGATAGTACCCATACTTCTGCTCCAAAAACTGGGAATGGCATAGAGTACCACAGTAGGTGTCATAATACCCATAGAACCTAGCGGTCAAACGGAAATGGTTCCAATCGTTTTTCCCATAGGGGATTTTAGAAACACTTAAAGGGCCGTGTAGACTTATCCTGGCATGACGTTTTGATAGGTGTAAATCTCTCTAGGACAATGTGACATAATATATTCACCCTCAAAATGAAACGCTAATTAGCTGCTAATGTGGCTAGCAAAGAATTACAAATGCCATGATCTGGACAAAACCGCTGAATTGAGGGAAAGGTAAGAATCTCTGGCTTAACTATCTAATGGTTGCTAAATGTAGTAATTAATAAATTGGCTAAACTGCTTTAGAAATGTACAATTCTGAACTTTCTTGTGCAAGTTTTAAATTGAGACCATACTTGTTAGCAAAGGTGTCAACTATAAATGACATGCAGGAGCTTGCAGAGATTTTTAGTTTTTAGTTTTGCATGACGCCAACTTTTACGTAATTAGCATTTTCGAATTAGAAAAGAGCGACTATTGATAAATCTTGCCAATAGAGATTTACATGGTTATCTAAACGTCACGCCACAGCATATCTAAAATCCCCTATGGGAAAAAGTCCAGTTTCCATATTGTTATATTGTCCATCTAAACGTTGACAACGTTCTACACAGCTTCCACCTTTAAAATGAGTCATGTCAATCTAAAAAGTGGGTAGGTCTGTTACAGCCAAGTTGACTATTCTAAATGAGTGAGTATGGAGCTAACCTGAAACCTCACGCGGGCCTTGATTTTCGAGCCATCCTGGCAGGCTTTGACGCCCTCGGTCATCAATCAATCAATCAAATTTATTTTATATAGCCCTTCGTACATCAGCTGATATCTCAAAGTGCTGTACAGAAACCCAGCCTAAAACCCCAAACAGCAAGCAATGCAGGTGAAGAAGCACGGTGGCTAGGAAAAACTCCCTAGAAAGGCCAAAACCTAGGAAGAAACCTAGAGAGGAACCAGGCTATGTGGGATGGCCAGTCCTCTTCTGGCTGTGCCGGGTGGAGATTATAACAGAACATGGCCAAGATGTTCAAATGTTCATAAATGATCAGCATGGTCGAATAATAATAAGGCAGAACAGTTGAAACTGGAGCAGCAGCACAGCCAGGTGGACTGGGGACAGCAAGGAGTCATCATGTCAGGTAGTCCTGGGGCATGGTCCTAGGGCTCAGGTCCTCCGAGAGAGAGAAAGAGAGAAGGAGAGAATTAGAGAACGCACACTTAGATTCACACAGGACACCGAATAGGACAGGAGAAGTACTCCAGATATAACAAACTGACCCTAGCCCCCCGACACATAAACTACTGCAGCATAAATACTGGAGGCTGAGACAGGAGGGGTCAGGAGACACTGTGGCCCACTCCGAGGACACCCCCGGACAGGGCCAAACAGGAAGGATATAACCCCACCCACTTTGCCAAAGCACAGCCCCCACACCACTAGAGGGATATCTTCAACCACCAACATACCATCCTGAGACAAGGCTGAGTATAGCCCACAAAGACCTCCGCCACGGCACAACTTAAAGGGGGGGGGGGGGGGGCGCCAACCCAGACAGGATGACCACATCAGTGACTCAACCCACTCAGGTGACGCACCCCCTCCAGGGACGGCATGAGAGAGCCCTAGTAAAGCCAGTGACTCAGCCCCTGTAATAGGGTTAGAGGCAGAGAATCCCAGTGGAAAGAGGGGAACCGGCCAGGCAGAGACAGCAAGGGTGGTTCGTTGCTCCAGAGCCTTTCCGTTCACCCTCCCACTCCTGGGCCAGACTACACTCAATCATATGACCCACTGAAGAGATGAGTCTTCAGTAGAGACTTAAAGGTTGAGACCGAGTTTGCGTCTCTGACATGGGTAGGCAGACCGTTCCATAAAAATGGAGCTCTATAGGAGAAAGCCCTGCCTCCAGCTGTTTGCTTAAAAATTCTAGGGACAATTAGAAGGCCTGCGTCTTGTGACCGTAGCGTACGTGTAGGTATGTACGGCAGGACCAAATCAGAGAGATAGATAGGAGCAAGCCCATGTAATGCTTTGTAGGTTAGCAGTAAAACCTTGAAATCAGCCCTTGCTTTGACAGGAAGCCAGTGTAGAGAGGCTAGCACTGGAGTAATATGATCAAATTTTTTGGTTCTAGTCAGGATTCTAGCAGCCGTATTTAGCACTAACTGAAGTTTATTTAGTGCTTTATCCGGGTAGCCGGAAAGTAGAGCATTGCAGTAGTCTAACCTGGAAGTGACAAAAGCATGGATTAATTTTTCTGCATCATTTTTGGACAGAAAGTTCCTGATTTTTGCAATGTTACGTAGATGGAAAAAAGCTGTCCTTGAAATGGTCTTGATATGTTCTTCAAAAGAGAGATCAGGGTCCAGAGTAACGCCGAGGTCCTTCACAGTTTTATTTGAGACGACTGTACAACCATTAAGATTAATTGTCAGATTCAACAGAAGATCTCTTTGTTTCTTGGGACCTAGAACAAGCATCTCTGTTTTGTCCGAGTTTAAAAGTAGAAAGTTTGCAGCCATCCACTTCCTTATGTCTGAAACACATTCTTCTAGCAAGGGCAATTTTGGGGCTTCACCATGTTTAATTGAAATGTACAGCTGTGTGTCATCCGCATAGCAGTGAAAGTTAACATTATGTTTTCGAATAACATCCCCAAGAGGTAAAATATATAGTGAAAACAATAGTGGTCCTAAAACGGAACCTTGAGGAACACCGAAATTTACAGTTGATTTGTCAGAGGACAGACCATTCACAGAGACAAACTGATATCTTTCCGACAGATAAGATCTAAACCAGGCCAGAACTTGTCCGTGTAGACCAATTTGGGTTTCCAATCTCTCCAAAAGAATGTGGTGATCGATGGTATCAAAAGCAGCACTAAGGTCTAGGAGCACGAGGACAGATGCAGAGCCTCGGTCCGATGCCATTAAAATGTCATTTACCACCTTCACAAGTGCCGTCTCAGTGCTATGATGGGGTCTAAAACCAGACTGAAGCATTTCGTATACATTGTTTGTCTTCAGGAAGGCAGTGAGTTGTTGCGCAACAGCCTTTTCTAAAAATTTTGAGAGGAATGGAAGATTCGATATAGGCCGATAGTTTTTTATATTTTCTGGGTCAAGGTTTGGCTTTTTCAAGAGAGGCTTTATTACTGCCACTTTTAGTGAGTTTGGCACACATCCGGTGGATAGAGAGCCGTTTATTATGTTCAACATAGGAGGGCCAAGCACAGGAAGCAGCTCTTTCAGTAGTTTAGTTGGAATAGGGTCCAGTATGCAGCTTGAAGGTTTAGAGGCCATGATTATTTTCATCATTGTGTCAAGAGATATAGTACTAAAACACTTGAGTGTCTCTCTTGATCCTAGGTCCTGGCAGAGTTGTGCAGACTCAGGACAACTGAGCTTTGAAGGAATACGCAGATTTAAGGAAGAGTCCGTAATTTGCTTTCTAATAATCATAATCTTTTCCTCAAAGAAGTTCATGAATTTATCACTGCTAAAGTGAAAGTCATCCTCTCTTGGGGAATGCTGCTTTTTAGTTAGCTTTGCGACAGTATCAAAAAGGAATTTTGGATTGTTCTTATTTTCCTCAATTAAGTTAGAAAAATAGGATGATCGAGCAGCAGTAAGGGCTCTTCGGTACTGCACAGTACTGTCTTTCCAAGCTAGTCGGAAGACTTCCAGTTTGGTGTGGCGCCATTTCCGTTCCAATTTTCTGGAAGCTTGCTTCAGAGCTTCAGAGCAGTCATAACTGATTGGTCAGTATTACTAGCTTTTGTATGTGGCCAAGTATTTGTCTTTTGCCTTTTCTGTTTTGTCCTCAGACTTCACCTTCATCCCTTTTCCTAATCTTAACGGTTTCAGGTGGGTCACCGGTCTGTGCTTGTCTCGACTCAATTTTGTCATTCTAGAAAGGATGCAAGTCTCCTAGACGCGATAGGGGAGTAGACTGCCAGAGTGCGAGGGTAACGCACCCCTCCAACAGAACTCCCTGGACTACCGGGTGTCTGGGACTCTTGTCTTCTCTTGCGCAAAGTGTCTCGCTTTCTGGCTATGAGGGTCCGTGGGCCGAGGGAACACTGCACAGAAACATCCTTCGGATTGACCTGCACCGCGACGTTTTTGGTGTTTGCTTTCCGTAGCCTCGGATTAAGATTGGGGTTTATTTGGGATAAGAGGAATTTAAATTGCGCGCGATGGTGGTTATCAATGTACGTCTGCATAGTTGGCCAAATAATTTTTGTTTCTCCAGCCCGCACATTTTGGTTTTTGATACCTGCCAGAGTACGGGTTGTAAAATGAATATAAATAGTTGTCGATTGACTCATCTAAATATGTAGCCATTTTTGCTAAACCAACTCGGGTTGTTTGGTTGACAAATTTAAATAGATTGACGACACAAGATTTCATTAATTGTAATCAGGTGTGGCAGTCCTCCTAATTGGCCTCAAAAACCAATCACTCTGAAGCCGCAAATAACATGAAACTCACAAGATGACAGAATGCAGAAGTGTCAGTTGATTTTTTTATTTTTAATATACATTGATAAACATATACACAGTGGTACATTTTACAGACAGTTTGTCATCGTACATATGGTGATATGGAGTAGTTATATTAGGCTCTGTTGAAGGATTGTACTGCATGATTTGTCTCTTGAACTGAAACCATAGGCACCAAAAACAAGTGGACTTGAGCACTTGCTTTGAATGCAAAATAATAATTGACAATGTTTGGTCATGTAGATCAGATGATCATGTTAGACTTTACAAGCAAGTGAGATGATGACACCTTTGTGAAATGTTGTACTGCATCTGTGATGTGAGAGGGGATGAATATAGAGATTATTTTTGATGATTTCCATTTTCACAGCCATTTTCTTTCATAAACAATATGTTGAAGTAAGCCCAGATATACTAGCATTTTTTACTTCAATTAACCTTTTCATATTTTTTCATGGTCATATGGCTTATGCTTGCTTCAATTATATTTAGTAACTTTCACTCCCCCCTAATCTTGAGTGTTCTTTTCTGAGACTACACACACACAGGGTAGCTTCCCTGCAGTCAAAGATTGCTGACATGACAAGGATTTTTTGTAGAGATGCCATAAGCAGACCTGAATGTCATTATGTATGCACGACATCACCTACGGTGGGCCATCATTGTATCATGCACACTAAACAGGAGTAGCATCCGGACAAGGCTCTAACATGATGAGATTTGGGTCACTTGTGGTCACCGCCCCGTAAGAAGTGTCAAAGCCCATATCTTCATCTTCAAACCTATTATATCCAATATCCCCATTGTCCCCCAGTGGGTTTGTGTCTGGTTTGTGTAAAACCTCTTTCCTGTACATCCGGTAGGCCAGGATGAAGATGCCAGCCTCGGCTGCCTGGAAGAGGGCGTAGAGCAGAGGGAACATATACATGCCCCCCATCAGCTGTGGTGGGAAGGTCATCTTCAGGATGGCTGTGCAGAGCTGCACGTTCTGGCACCCGGTCTCCAGGGACACGGTCCTGCGGATGTTGGGCGGGAGATCGAAGAGGGTGGCCAGGCCGTAGCCTGCAGCGTAGCCACAGGCAGGCATCAGGACAGCTACCACATAGACAGATGGAGGGATGGTGGCCAGCAGCTCTGGCCCCAACATGACCCCCGTCATGATGAACAGCATCACCAGGGTCACCAGCAGAGACCACAGGGACACCTGGGGAAACATACCCCATGGGGTCAACACAAGTTTTATGACAGGCCTTCTCTATATCCAGATTGTTTTAGGAAGGTGGAAAGGGAAGGAACAATGGACTAATTTTCAGGATATTCAAACAGAACCAATATTATAAAGGACCAAGGGAAAGCCACAAGTAAGCATGGTCCACTTAAATCTATCTGATTTCATGTATCCCTTCCCCTCTGTGGATTTCTCATCCAGTTCTATGATTCTGTCACACATCTCATGCCTCTCCCTCTCCTGGTTGAGCTGCCTTTAGATGAGTTCATCTGAAGTGGAAGGGCTCTCCCTGACTCTACAGTGCATCTCTGCCTCTGATGTTACCTTTGTCTCAACAGAAAGCTAGACATGCACAATGTCACACTCTGATGACACACAGTCAAAAGGTACACAACTGACTATTATAAAAAATGTAATTTATTTTACTAGCCAAACTACCCCGTTTTAATAAAAAAATATATACTATTTTTATCTTGTATTTTATTCTTAAATTCTTAAGGTGAGAATTAGAATGAGTTATGTAATTCTAAATTGCCCTTTCCCTTTTTAGAGTTTAGTATTGAAATATGAAGTAACACTAAGTTCATCAATCATTTATATTAGGCAGGCCCTGCTATATAAAAAGTACTAAAGGAATGTAAAAAAAATAATTTAAAAAATACCACTTTGATCCAGTCACCCTGTATCCAAACCTTCTTCTATTATACCCCACCGTTATTTGAGACGGCCCCATAGTAACCTTTAAAACGATGTCGGCCGCCCGGTTGTAGCGGTATCGGAGCACGACCCCCAGGCCGATGGGTATGAGGGTGCTACAGAGGGTGAGGATGATCGCGCCGAACGGCATCAGGTTGACCACGGGGGTGTTGATCCAGGCGCGGCTGTATATCCACAGACACAGCGGCATCAGCACCAGTGCAAGGACCGTGGAGGAGATGGTCATGATAATGCTGGAGAGAGGAAGGTGAAAGACATCACATTAACTTAATTTCAGTCCCCAAACGTAAAAGCAGAGTAACCAGTAGCATACACGAATAGTATTTTAGAATGGTTGACGTTTAACGAATAGGCTAGTATAGGCCTAAGTGGTGGATCCTTATTTCCCCAAGCAATGGCACCATTTTCTGTATAATAAATAGCGATGTGTTTAAATCAATTCAAGATGTGCTGCTAAAACAATTTGGACCATAAATCCCAACAGTATGCTGGAGATTCTGGAGATATGACCGTGCGTAAAATTCCATTCTAGGTCTCTTGCGTAAAATTCAACCAAAAGGCCTATGCAGAAGATCCAAGTAATAGCGTACTTATTGTGCCTAAACTTCGAGTTATAGGTATCTTGAATAAATCATTATAGATATAGTTTTCCCATCTAAAAGTGGGCTATAAATTGTGATCGTTTTAGTTGAAGTGCATTTTATAGTCCACGTCAAAGGTGTGATAAATTCGTTTTGTTAGGTTGTGATTTCTTGAGTAACCTCAGATTCATCTCCCCGTTCACTAATAAGGACATGATGTTGGATAGGTTTCCTCCTGGACAGCAGCCACACAGTAGCACGGCCATAGCCGCCACGTCGTCGAGCGAGAATGCCAAAGCTAGCAGGAAGGCGACCAGGGGCATGATGACGAACTGACACACCAGCGCCAGCAGCACCCCGATGGGTCTGCGGATATGCTCCCCAAGCTGGCTAACGTCTACCGTACACCCTAGCCCCAGCATGGTGAAGCACAGGACAATCCCCACAAACACATTGATTCCGTGACTTAGCGGGGAATCCCAAAAGGCAACCACCAGGTGAGCTGGTTCCGTCGGCGGCAGCTTAGCCCGAAGCCCAGCAGCAAAGGCAGTACTGAGAGTGCTGGCTTTCAGAGAAACCGGGTTGTTCGTTACGCGTAATCCTGCCATGGCGAGTTCCTCCGAGAAGCTTTCTGAGAGTCGGGAGAGGGTGTCATTTATGGTGAAGTTGAGGAATTCTGTTTGGCCAGCAGTTGGGACAGCCGTGACCACCACGCTTGAGTTCTCCATCGCGTTACCAGTGGACAGAAGCTCTTCACAGTCGGTGTCCCACTGAAGGTGCCAGTGCGTAAACTGTGGTCCTCTAGCGGTGCATTGTCATCGCGCGCTGTCACAAATGACAGAGGATGGAACTCGAGGCTCAAGTGGTTAGAGAATGTGTTGGCATCAGGGCATTGCGTTGTGTTTTAAACACAGACCCACCTAGTGACGGTCAGGGGCCACGGATTGGCTCCCATCAGCTGACAGATGGGAGTCTGCTCATCGTCTGTGGGGAATTGATATCAGGGATGATGGACTCGTGCAGGCTTTTATCATGAGCTCGTGCAACGGAGAAACCACATCTATTTATATTATAGGCAACTGTAGCCTGCACATGCTAATCATATTACTAAATATTTTCTTTAAAATATTTTAATTAACATTTATTGTTGAAAGTCCTCATCATTTTACTTTCAACAATAAATTCATAATTTGAATAAGTGAGACTTGTAGTTTGCTGTGACAAGCGCATAGCAGAGTAACTTTTAAAATGTTGAGGTTGAGTAGGACAACATAAAGGGAAACTGTGACGCTCTTCATATTCGTTTGTTGACTGTAAGAATGCGCGGGCACGTTTCTGTTCTTCCCTGTGTGTGCTATTTCCAGTGGCGACCCGTCATTAATTGTAGGAAAAAAATAAAATAATAATAATATTCTTTTTTGCCTGTTTTTCTTGTTATTTTGGCATTAATACGTGTCACATATTAATGTGCAAACAATGTAAAAATACAAATAAAAAACAACAACATGTAATTGAGTTAATAAAGCCAGGTGTTTCAGCCTAGCTCAGTGCTTTCTGTGGTGGTGGGGCTGGCCAGCAGAAAATACACAGTGTTGCACCTGATTGGCTCAGTTTTCTGTCATGATTGGCTCAGGTTTCTGTCACACATGTGACAGTATGTCACCCCATTGTCTAAGGTTAGACCTCGAAAATGGGTTCTGCCATAGAGTTATATTAGAAGTGCCCATCCAAGAAGGCTCAAGGTCATTGGCCACAGATGACATCAAATCACGTTATATCTACTGTAGCTTTGATTGGACTGATCATGTCAACATCATCCTTTCAAAATCTTAGCTAGCAAGCTAGCGGTAATCACCATGAATCAAGTTGACAATCTACTGGCAAATCGTTTTCAATCTTTTTCTTATGAAGAGAAATTAGAGATAAAACGTCTTGGTGCTTATCAGCCATTGGACAGAAACATTACACAACAAGTTCAAATCGCAAATTCAACAATGAGTGGTTTGGAATTCATCAGTGGCTAACTGTGAGATCAAGACAACCGGGAACTTGGGAAAAACGAGCTACGACTGGGAAAATAAGCTTTGAACTGTCATTCAGCTCGTCCTTGGAAGTCCAGCATCCACCTTTCTCTTTGACAAAATTTGCCCACGAAGGACGGCCGCGTCACTTTCTTGTCCAAGCACATTACAACAATGTGAGTCCAAAAATGTCTTCTGCTGCTTCATAAATGATGTAGGATGCCAGAGAGATATGTATACTGTAGCTAAGAAAGTAATACTAAGTGTATGTTGTGTAGTAAGCTGTTTGTAGCCCATGTGTCTCACCCTAATAATTTGGTCTATTTTCAGGTGTGTGCTTGTTTGCATACTTTTTTTGTACAGCTTTGACAGAGCTTCTGAAAGTGGTACACTGTAAGAACGGCCAATGAAAGTCATAAGGGGCATAGTTTATATTAATTAAATTAAATCTCAACCATAAATGTTAGAACTGTACAGTTCTTCCCATGCAAGCCGACATTCCGAAGTAGCCACCTTGAGCTATAGTGTAGCGGGGTGAACAGGCAATGGCTCGGGTGGTTGTTGTCCTTGATGATCTTTTTGGCCTTCCTGTGACATCGGGTGGTGTAGGAGTCCTGGAGGGCAGGTAGTTTGCCCCCGGTGATGCATTTTGCAGACGTCACTACCCTCTGGAGAGCCTTATGGTTGTGGCCAGGCAACTGGTATGCTCTCAATTGTGCATCTGTAAAGGTTTGTGAGTGTTTTTGGTGACAAGCCTAATTTCTTCAACCTCCTGAGGTTGAAGAGGCGCTGCTGCACCTTCTTTACCACGCTGTCTGTGTGGGTGGACCATTTCAGTTTGTCCATGATGTGTACGCTGAGGAAATTCAAACTTTCCACCTTCACTATTGTTCTGTCGATGTGGATAGGGGTGTGCTCCCTCTGCTGTTTCCTGAAGTCCATGATCATCTCCTTTGTTTTGTTGACATTGAGTGTGAGGTTATTTTCCTGACACCACACTCCGAGGGCCCTCACCTCCTCCCTGTAGGCCGTCTTGTCGTTGTTGGTAATCAATCAAGGTAATCACTGTAGTGTCATCTGCAAACTTGATGATTGAGCTGGAAGCGTGCATGGCGTGCAGTCATGGGTGAACAGGGAATACAGGAAAGGGCTGAGAACGCATCCTTGTGGGGCCCCAGTGTGTAGGATCAGCGGGGTGGAGATGTTGTTTCCTACCCTCACCACCTTGGGGCGGCCCATCAGGAAGTCCAGGACCCAGTTGCACAGGGTGGGGTCGAGACCCAGGGTCTCGAGCTTAATGATGAGTTTGGAGGGTACTATGGTGTTAAATGCTGAGCTGTAGTCTATGAACAGCATTCTTACATAGGTATTCCTTTTTTCCAGATGGGTTAGGGCAGTGTGATTGCGATCGCATCGTCTGTGGACCTATTGGGGCGGTAAGCAAATTGGAGTGGGTCTAGGGTGTAAGGTAGGGGGGAGGTGATATGGTCCTTGACTAGTCTCTCAAAGCACTTCATGATGACGGAAGTGAGTGCTCCGGGGTGATAGTAATTTATCTCAGTTACCTTAGCTTTCTTGGGAACAGAAACAATGGCGTGTGGGAACAGCAGACTGGGATAAGGATTGATTGAATTTGTCCATAAACACACCAGCCAGCTGGTCTGCGCATGCTCTGAGGATGCGGCTGGGGATGCCGTCTGGGACGGCAGCCTTGCGAGGGTTAACATGTTTAAATGTTTTACTAACATTGGCTGCAGTGAAGGAGAGCCCACATGTTTTGGTAGCGGGCCGTGTCGGTGGCACTGTATTGTCCTGAAAGCGAGCAAAGAAGTTGTTTAGTTTGTCTGGGAGCAAGTCCGTGATTGACTGTAGACCCTGCCACATACCTCTCATGTCTGAGCCGTTGAATTGCGACGGTGTATTCATCAATGTTATTGTCCGACATTATGCGGAACACATCCCAGTCAACGTGATCGAAACAATCTTGAAGCGTGGAATCTGATTGGTCGGACCAGCGTTGAACAGACCTGAGCACGGGTGTTTCCTGTTTTAGTTTCTGTCTATAGGCTGGGAGCAACTCAATGGAGTCGTGGTATGGCTTTCAGTCGAATAGAGGAGTTCATAGGCTTTCCCAGAGGGTCCGTGCTATTTCAGGATCTTTGGGATGTCCGTTCCTCAATCAAGTATAAATGTAAAATGGTTAGGTTTAGTGTTAGTTAAGGTTTAGGGTTCAGGATAGGGACGTCCCAAGGAATCCGGATAGAAATGACCGTTCATAGAGTGAGAGATGGGCACAGTATTTGAGAGCTCGGCGGTGACACAGATGTTGTTGTTATTATTATTATTATTATTATTTTTTTTTTTTATTTATTTTTTTTTACAAGCAGCAGATGCGATTTTCAAGTGTCTGTCCCAGATTGTCTCTAAGGAAACTATGTAAAGAATTACCAAGATGTCCTTGATCCAATTGAGTAGAAAGTAGGCTATATTTAAGTTGTGATATCGTTAGGAAATATTTAGGTCTACTGTGTTAAGGCAAATTTGGTTAATTTTTTAAAACTTTTTCTTGATTACGAGTTGATAACGTATTGTCAAAAGCACATAGGCAATATTATTTATTGTGTCGATAGGGGAGTAGGCTAGTGTACAATAATAACGTAATTGTCACTAGGCCTACACATTCACTCTCAAACTGAATTGAATGGGGGATGTATGACTACTTTTCACTGAAGAAGGAATGAGGTATGACATACAACTTTGATCGAAGACCTTAAAATCATACCTGACAAGACCAATGAAATCATAATGGTATCCTAATATAGTGTGGATACAGGAATAGCCTATTCTACAATAATGTAACTGTATGTGCTTGTATTATTTATCTAATTGATAAATTAAACTGGAAATGTGGCTGGGTAGGCTACTTCATTCAGTGAATACTGAATGTCTTGCTACTTCATTCAATGATTACGGTATTGTACAAGGTAGATACAGGAGTAGCCTATAGTCTACAATAATAATGTTATTGAATGTGCTATAGTATAATTTATTTCATTGATTAATTAAATTGTAAATGGGGATGGGTAGGCTACTTTATTCAGTGAATACTGAATGTGTTGCTATATCTGGGAGTATGTTAATAAAGGCTTTTCAGTTGTTGAACTATGGCAAGGTCGAACACATTTTTTAAATCTATCTTTCTTTTAGTCAAGAAGTGATGAGCCAGAGCAACCAATCAGCATCACTGTTGCTGTTCTACCCACCACCCACACTGCTCTCCTTCCACAAGCAACCACATCCTCTTCTCCTATTCAATGAATTTGCCGCCACACTGAAAAGGACTGTACATACATACCCCTGTGCCCATCCCATTGCAACATTATCCATCCAAGGCCTAAAATGTGAGAAATGTTAACAAGATGCTACAGTCGTGTGTGTGTGTGTGCGTGCGTGTGTGTGTGTGGAGATGGAGTTCCATGAAAAGTCATGAGGAGATGGCAAAGGAGATGTTTGAGTACACCATTTAATTATGTTAACTTAACAGGCTAAACTTGTTGAGTACACTCTTTGAGAAAGGGGTTCCAACAGGGTTCTTTGGCTGTCACCAAAGGAGAACACTTTTTAGTTCCAGGTAGAAGTATTTTTGGATCCATGTAGAACCCTCTGTGGAATGGAGCTGTCTTTACTTTCATTAGTCTGATGACTGTTATTTATATAATCAACTAACTACAGTGCCTTGCGAAAGTATTCGGCCCCCTTGAACTTTGCGACCTTTTGCCACATTTCAGGCTTCAAACATAAAGATATAAAACTGTATTTTTTGTGAAGAATCAACAACAAGTGGGACACAATCATGAAGTGGAACGACATTTATTGGATGTTTCAAACTTTTTTTTAACAAATCAAAAACTGAAAAATTGGGCGTGCAAAATTATTCAGCCCCTTTACTTTCAGTGCAGCAAACTCTCTCCAGAAGTTCAGTGAATCAAGTCTCCGTATAAATGCACCTGCACTGTGATAGTCTCAGAGGTCCGTTAAAAGCGCAGAGAGCATCATGAAGAACAAGGAACACACCAGGCAGGTCCGAGATACTGTTGTGAAGAAGTTTAAAGCCGTATTTGGATACAAAAAGATTTCCCAAGCTTTAAACATCCCAAGGAGCACTGTGCAAGCGATAATATTGAAATGGAAGGAGTATCAGACCACTGCAAATCTACCAAGACCTGGCCGTCCCTCTAAACTTTCAGCTCATACAAGGAGAAGACTGATCAGAGATGCAGCCAAGAGGCCCATGATCACTCTGGATGAACTGCATATATCTACAGCTGAGGTGGGAGACTCTGTCCATAGGACAACAATCAGTTGTATATTGCACAAATCTGGCCTTTATGGAAGAGTGGCAAGAAAGCCATTTCTTAAAGATATCCATAAAAAGTGTCATTTAAAGTTTGCCACAAGCCACCTGGGAGACACACCAAACATGTGGAAGAAGGTGCTCTGGTCAGATGAAACCAAAATTGAACCTTTTGGCAAAAATGCAAAACGTTATGTTTGGCGTAAAAGCAACACAGCTCATCACCCTCAACACACCATCCCCACTGTCAAACATGGTGGTGGCAGCATCATGGTTTGGGCCTGCTTTTCTTCAGCAGGGACAGGGAAGATGGTTAAAATTGATGGAAAGATGGATGGAGCCAAATACAGGACCATTCTGGAAGAACCTGATGGAGTCTGCAAAAGACCTGAGACTGGGACGGAGATTTGTCTTCCAACAAGACAATGATCCAAAACATAAAGCAAAATCTACAATGGAATGGTTAAAAAATAAACATTTCCAGGTGTTTAGAATGGCCAAGTCAAAGTCCAGACCTGAATCCAATCGAGAATCTGTGGAAAGAACTGAAAACTGCTGTTCACAAATGCTCTCCATCCGACCTCACTGAGCTCGAGCTGTTTTGCAAGGAGGAATGGGAAAAAATGTCAGTCTCTCGATGTGCAAAACTGATAGACATACCCCAAGTGACTTACAGCTGTAATCGCAGCAAAAGGTGGCGCTACAAAATATTAACTTAAGGGCGCTGAATAATTTTGCACGCCCAATTTTTCAGTTTTTGATTTGTTAAAAAAGTTTGAAATATCCAATAAATGTCGTTCCACTTCATGATTATGTCCCACTTGTTGTTGATTCTTCACAAAAAAAATACAGTTTTATATCTTTATGTTTGAAGCCTGAAATGTCGCAAAAGGTCGCAAAGTTCAAGGGGGCCGAATACTTTCGCAAGGCACTGTATGTCTAATTGTTACCCAATTTAATGCGGCACCACGAGAGTGGTTGTTTAAAGAGTTACCCAAATTAAACTCTAAAGGTATTTAACTATCACATCTATAAAACAGTCAACGTATTAATCAGAACCTCATATCATCATTCTGAACAGTCATATACTCCTGCATCTGCAAAAACCTCAGCCTTACTTATGAGTCAGTACTACACAAATTGGTTTAATTATTTATTTACTCGCTAACTAAATGATAACACAGGATAAACATATACACTTAATACGTTAGAAAAGGCAGTGGTGTAAAGTACTTAAGTAAAAATACTTTAAAGTACTACTTAACCCTTTCATGCGTGAGTTCCAAATATGTCTAACGGTCGCCCCCAGCGTGTGTTTTTTATACACGTGATGTTACAATGTTCTCTCCATTCCAGAATGTGATTGTTACGCAACAGTACATTTAATCCGCGCTGCCCTCAAACCAAGGCAAGCAGCCTGTTTTTATTTATAGGCTGATTTCAATTTGTCAATTTCAAATTATTTTCTAACAAGTTTTTTATTTTTAAGAACAGATTGAATTGAGGTGTGTTCCGCCTCATTCATTCACATAAAAGTAGTCATTTTTACTTTTGCGGACCAATTCATTTTTTTTACTTCCTGACCCGGACAAAATTACCCCAAATCTTCCCAATTGTTAGTGCAGTTCAAGTCTGCAGACGTTTGCTCATCTCCCGTCCTGCACACACATCTTCACATTTCCCGTCTGTTGCCTGCATCGCAGTCATAGTTGTTTTCATTACCAATAATAACTTTGGAGATGTTTGTTTCTATCAAAGTAAGTGCCTTATTACGTTAGTTTCTGCTTGTCAGTTATGTCGTTTATCTCCTGTAGCATAATATTTGTGTATATTCCTTATAACCGCGGACAAGCAAGGTAACGTTACTCATTTCATAACCTTTATGGTGTTATACTCAATGCTTAGGTAGCTAGCTACATTCTTCTATTAGCTCTGGAAAACAATGCTAATTGCGTCAGAAGTATTAGCATGTGTTGTATTTTGAAGCTACCCTGGCCTTATGACTCCCAAGTGGCGCAGCTGTAAGGAACAGCGTCTCAGTGCTAGAGGCGTCACTACAGACACCCATCTTCAAATCCAGACTGCGTTTCTATCCAGGTAAGCCTTATTATGTTATAATAGTTTCTGTATGTCGTGTTATACCGTTTCTACTGTAGCTCACTGTGTATGGAGCATAATATATTTGTATATATTCCTCATAACCACGGACACGCGAGCTAACGTTACCAATTTAATAACTTTTATTGTGTTATAGTCAATCATGCTTATGTAGCTAGCTACATTCTTCTATTAGCTCTGTAAAACAATGTTAAATGCTAATCAGAGAAGTATTGGCTTGTTGTATTTTGAAACTACCCTGATTTAATATATATATATATATATATATATATATATATATATATATATATATATATATATATATCTTCTTATACCACTTGCTCATTTTCTGAGTGCATTCCACAAAGCTGTTTATCCTGTCCACCTTATCCACTGCCCCAATTTTGAGCTTATAGTCAAGCACGCAGTCTGGTTTGATTTTTCTCTCTCCTGTTAGGTGGTCCACCTTCCCTTTGGCCGACATGGTTGGACAGTGGAAAGGACATGGATGTCTCGTTTGTCATGCCACTTTACTGCCAGCTGTTGACATTTCTTATTTTGTATAACGGGTCATTTGGGATGGCAGTAGCATTGTTGATGAAATGCTGTCTTGTGACAAAGAAGGGAGTTGCAAACATAGGATCTGTGCTCCAGTATTCTCTTAGGGAGTTCTTCTTTACTATTCCCATGAGAAGGACTGTCACCAGGAAGGTATACATTTCACTAATTGTGGTTGTCCGCCCCACTCCTGACTCTCTCTTCTCTTGTCGCTCCAAGGCATAGCGATTGGTCTCTGCTATGTCTCCCACCAGCTCCTCTGTCAGAAAGAACTTGAAGCACTCTCCCTCTGATGGAAATGGCAAGTTGCGTTGCACTCCAGACTGGGACTCATCAAAGCAAACAGCAGGGCCAGGAGGGGTGAAATGGCTGGCGGCCATCCAGCTAACACAGAACTCCTGTACTTCATCCATTGTCGGTCTGCCTCCATCACCACCAGCATCTTCAAAAGGAACTGGGACTTTGTCAGTGGTCAAGGGGTCCTCAGATTCAGGGTTCTCAATGGCTGGGGGGCAGCTCTTCACTGTCAGAATCTGATTCCAGATTTTCAGACTCATTGTCAGAATTTTTTTTAATCTCCAGAATTTCCGCATTTGAAAGACATTGCTAATGCTACAGTTTAAAAACAACAACAGTTTAAAAACAACAACACTGAATGGCTCAGAGTGGGAGTGAGAGGTTACGTGATTGACTGCCTGCACTCGCCATTTGTATCAAATCATTATCAGAAAATGTTTTGTGTGGTAATTATTTATATATTTACTGTATTCTCATGTTTTTCAATTACCTGTGGTAAATCATGCATTCCGATTCTTGCATAGATTGTAATGGGCACATAGTGTGTGTGTGTAAAATACTTTTTTGAAGGTTGTACTGATTATGATGAGCTAAACTAATTCCAGCTTTGTGTGTGGAGCCATGTTTGTTGACATACAATGCATTCTGGGTTTCACGTAATCGTCTGTCGCACCAAAGATGCTATAACAAAATGAGGTGAGTAAGCGTTCACTCATTTTTTGAGAACTTCAGGAAGTGAATGGTGGGATGTGAACGATGGTAGACAACACACCCCTTCAAAATGCATACTATAAACAGACCAAACTCATCTTGTCTTCTCTTATTATCTTTGGTTTCTGTGAGGGGGGGGAGCATGGCTGCACGCTGAAACTAATCATCATCGGATTACTTTCGATTTCTAGAAAGTGTTTTACTCAATTAATTTGATCAACGGTGAGCTCACCTGTGATGTGATTAATTATACATAGTAATTGCTATTAGCTAATTCATATTGTAGTTTATGTCAGCCGAGAGTTAGAAAATATGACCAGTTAGTGAGTGCTAGGACAAATGTAGCCTACATTTTTCCGGTTAGGATGATTGTGTTATGCTTGTGTTTGTGTAAATAATTTCTGAAAAACGTGTGGCCAGCTCAAATGCTGATTGTTGCATCATTCGAAACTGGCCGTTCTAAATAAGCTTTCTGGGACCACTGTAGAACGATCACACCCGTGTGATGGTACGTGTGAAAGGGTTAAGTCGTTTTTGGGGTACCTGTACTTTACTTTACTATATATATTTTTGACACCTTTTACTTTGCTACATTTCTAAAGAAAATATTGTACTTTTTAATCCATATATTTTCCCTGACAACCCAAAGTACTGGTTACATTTTGAATGCTTAGCAGGACAGGACCATTGTGAAATTCACTTAATTATTAAGAGAACACGTGGTTATCTCTACTGCCTATGGTCTGGCAGACTCATTAAACACAAATGCATCTTTTGTAAATAATGTCTTGAGTGTTGGAGTGTGCCCCTGGCTATCCCTACATTTTATAAATAATGTCTGAGTGTTGGAGTGTGCCCCTGGCTATCCCTACATTTTATAAATAATGTCTGAGTGTTGGAGTGTGCCCCTGGCTATCCCTACATTTTATAAATAATGTCTTGAGTGTTGGAGTCTGCCCCTGGCTATCCCTACATTTTATAAATAATGTCTGAGTGTTGGAGTGAGCCCCTGGCTATCCCTACATTTTATAAATAATGTCTTGAGTGTTGGAGTGTGCCCCTGGCTATCCCTACATTTTATAAATAATGTCTGAGTGTTGGAGTGTGCCCCTGGCTATCCCTACATTTTATAAATAATGTCTGAGTGTTGGAGTGTGACCCTGGCTATCCCTACATTTTATAAATAATGTCTTGAGTGTTGGAGTGAGCCCCTGGCTATCCCTACATTTTATAAATAATGTCTGAGTGTTGGAGTGTGACCCTGGCTATCCCTACATTTTATAAATAATGTCTGAGTGTTGGAGTGTGCCCCTGGCTATCCCTACATTTTATAAATAATGTCTGAGTGTTGGAGTGTGACCCTGGCTATCCCTACATTTTATAAATAATGTCTGAGTGTTGGAGTGTGCCCTTGGCTATCCCTACATTTTATAAATAATGTCTGAGTGTTGGAGTGTGCCCCTGGCTATCCCTACATTTTATAAATAATGTCTGAGTGTTGGAGTGAGCCCCTGGCTATCCCTACATTTTATAAATAATGTCTGAGTGTTGGAGTGTGCCCCTGGCTATCCCTACATTTTATAAATAATGTCTGAGTGTTGGAGTGTGCCCCTGGCTATCCCTACATTTTATAAATAATGTTTGAGTGTTGGAGTGAGCCCCTGGCTATCCCTACATTTTATAAATAATGTCTGAGTGTTGGAGTGTGACCCTGGCTATCCCTACATTTTATAAATAATGTCTGAGTGTTGGAGAGAGCCCCTGGCTATCCCTACATTTTATAAATAATGTCTGAGTGTTGGAGTGAGCCCCTGGCTATCCCTACATTTTATAAATAATGTCTGAGTGTTGGAGTGTGACCCTGGCTATCCCTACATTTTATAAATAATGTCTGAGTGTTGGAGTGTGACCCTGGCTATCCCTACATTTTATAAATAATGTCTGAGTGTTGGAGTGTGACCCTGGCTATCCCTACATTTTATAAATAATGTCTGAGTGTTGGAGTGAGCCCCTGGCTATCCCTACATTTTATAAATAATGTCTGAGTGTTGGAGTGAGCCCCTGGCTATCCCTACATTTTATAAATAATGTCTGAGTGTTGGAGTGAGCCCCTGGCTATCCCTACATTTTATAAATAATGTCTGAGTGTTGGAGTGTGCCCCTGGCTATCCCTACATTTTATAAATAATGTCTGAGTGTTGGAGTGAGCCCCTGGCTATCCCTACATTTTATAAATAATGTCTGAGTGTTGGAGTGTGACCTTGGTTCTTCGTGGATTTTTGTTAGAACCAGGCCTTCTTAGAAAGGGTGTTTGGGCCTTTTCGCGGCACGCTTGTAATGCTCTGATTGTCCAAAAGGGGTCCCCACCTGTCTCTTCTAATGTTGCTCTCCTCTGCCGTTGCCCGCCATCCGACGACCCGTCGTGTAGTCCTGTACAGAACTACAGAGCTCACTCTGCTTCCACTCGCTCTGGAAGTTTGATTCTTTGAAGATAGGCTAGAATGGTTCCCATTGTATACCAGGTGACTACCTCACAAAGCTAGTTGAGAGAATGCCAAGAGTGTGCAAAGCTGTCATCAAGGGAAAGGGTGGCTACTTTGAAGAATCTCAAATATAAAATATGTTTTGATTTGTTTAACACTTTTTTGGTTACTACATGATTCCATATGTGTTATTTCATAGTTTTAAAGTCTTCACTATTCTACAATGTAGAAAATCGTACAAATAAAGAAAAAGCCTTGCATGAGTAGGTGTTCTCAATCTTTTGACCGGTATTGTAGATACTTTACATACATTTACATTACATTGGACAGCTAATCAGCCGTACCAGTGATTGTCTGGGAGGTGACTTCATCGTCTCTACCTTGTATTGAGATTTCAGAGTTCAACCCACTTTAGACGTGATTTGGAAATTAGCTGACTTTGTGATCTGTAAGGTAAGTAACATTAATGTTATATTATATTTTACCCTGATGCATGTTTATTCATAAAAAGCAGAATAAATAAATAACATTAATCGCAATGGTTAGTTTATGCAAATGAATATGAAAACAAAAGCTTATTAATAAGACTACATTTGGCCTAATTGGTAACAAATATAATGTGGGGAAAAGTCAGGATATTGTTTGTCAAATCCAGATTAAATATAGGTCTTCATGTGTATCAAATCTGTAGGCGATTGTAGGCTAAATCAATGACAAACAGCTGAAATGTTCAGGCTTCATCATGATCTGTGATCAAAACAGGCTGGGTGTTTTCAGTTCCGTTTAGGCTAAAGTTATGTGTAAGAATGCAACTGAAATGAATAGCCTGATTCAATGGAATTCTCCTGAATTAAAAACATTTTTATCTGTTAGATTTACCATTTGCAGACCAAACAATTTAAGGGTGGTGGTGTTGCTGTGTACGTAAAAGACACGTTCTAGGTGGTCGTTCTGACTTCTGTTACTAAACCTAAGCAATTTGAATATCTGTCTTTGAACCTTGGCTCATCTTTAAATATTGTTGAATCTTGTTGTTATACCTAGATCTGTTACTGCTGGCTCTCTGAATTTTCGAATTGTTCTCACAGCATGTCAACTCTTGAGTTTGTCTTGATGGGTGATCTGAATCAGGATTGATCAACATCTAGTTCTGATCAACTCAAAATTCTATGCAATACCTATAATCTCACTCAGATTGACAACAGTGTAACTAGGTTAAATATAAAGTATACTCTGGAATCCTCTTTGGTTTGATCTTAACCAATACACCTCATCATTTTAATGTTTCTGGTATTTTTGCAAATTACATAAGTGATCACTGTGCTATTGCCTGTGTGAGAGATGGTGCAATTCCTAAGCGATCTCCATGTGTCATTACAAAAAGAAACTGGAATTTGAATATTCCTTTTCTTATTTCCACAACGCATTCCAGGATTTATGCAATAGGCATGCCCCTTTCAAAAAGTTTAGGATTAAGGGTAGAGAGAACCCTTGGTTTACAGATGAGTTTACTAAAATCATAAGAGAACGAAATGCTATGGTGGGCTAAAGCAAGAAGGTCTGGTTCGGAGGATGATTGGATGGCTTTTAAACGTCTTTGAAATCTGGGCGTGGCTATGAACCGAAAACTAAAAGCAGACCACTACCTTAAATCTACTTCGGATAAGGTTTGGAGTGCATAAAAGATACACAGTTTCCCAAACAATTGTTGGTAGACACCGATTGTAACTGAGAGAACCTCTAATCTGAAAGTCTTAAATCAGCATTTTCTAGATGCAGGCAGTTTATTTGAGGTTTATGTTTATGCATATATATATATATATATCTCTCAATGAGAAAAACCTGTATAAATAAATGTTGAATAAAAATATTAAATAATAAGCTCCGGACAACAAACACAATTGCGTTTTATCAATGGCAATTTGAATACACAGATCGACATGCATGACAGCATGTTCCAGTTCCCGCCAATATCCAGCAACTTCGCACAGCCATTGAAGAGGAGTGGGAGAACATTCCACTGCATGAGGCAAATTGTGGTCACACCAGATACTGACTGGTTTTCTGATCCACACCCATACCTTTTTTTAAGATATCTGTGACCAACAGATGCATATCTGTATTCCCAGTCATGTGAAATCCATATATTAGAGGCTAAGGAATGTATTTAAATGGACTGATTTCCATATGTGAAATGTAACTCAGTAAAATCTTAGAAAAATGTTGCATTTATATTTTTGTTCAGTGTATAGTGATGTATACCTGGAGGTAATCAGACCTCTTTGAAATGAAAATGGATATCAATTCTTATTTACAATGACGGCCTAACCCAGACGACGCTGGGCCAATTGTGCGCCGCCCTATGGGACTCCCAATCACGGCCAGTTATGATACAGCCTGGAATCAAACCAGGGTCTGTAGTGACACCTCTAGCACTGAGATGCAGTGCCTTAGACCTCTGCGCCACTCGTGATGTATTTCATTACGCCCTACTGTACGTCATCTTCACGGAGTCTTGCCCAGCTACTGAACCGACAAGTGTAGTGTTTGTAATGCAAGATGGAGAGCCTGTCTCTTGTCAGAGAGATTGCAAAATGACCTTTTCATACGAGACAGGATAAATATATTGTTTCAGGTGATAATAAAACATGTTTTGTTTAGTTACTTTTTCCTCCACTTGTTTCTCTAACTTTATTGCAAGTCTAGATAGCTGCTCTGCAGTGCAAACTATCTAGCTAAAAGTTAGACTAGGTTGAAGATACCTTTTGTAGCTAGCGACCTCCACCTAACAACTATCATGAAAAACAAATCATTACCATCACAAACTTAAAACGGGAGGCAGCAGTCATATATAATGTGCATTATTTAACATTACTATTAAAATAGTACTCAATAATAGAAATGGGTAATTGTTTACAAGTTGCTAGTTATCCCATAAAGCCATCACCATGAACCAGATTTTCATCTTCTCTGTTTCGGTAACTTCCTGTTCTTTGATGGACTCTGGATGGTCCCAAAGATATTTTGAACAAACCCAAGAGAGTTCATCTGTTTCCTTTACAATGGGCGCAAATGAAGCATAGTGGGCAGAACAAGCAAGGAGGTGGGCAAAGCCAAGCACGAGCTAGCGAGATTCTATTGGTGCGTTGTAGTGTGTATTTGCATATTTCCTCTAGCGAACACCTCCTCTGGGAAGTGCGCGTGTGCACAAACTCAATTTGACCTTGCATTCCTTAACAATACAAAAACACTTTGGAAAAGCATCAAGTCTATAAAACATAGTGCATTTTATTAATTTAACTAGGCAAGTCAGTGAAGAACAAATTATTATTTACAATGACGGCCTACCCAGGCCAAACCCGGATGACGCTGTGCGCCGCCCTATGGGACTCCAAATCACGGCCGGATGTGACGCAGCCTGGAATCAAACCAGGGTCTGTAATGACACCTCTAGCACTGAGATGCAGTGCCTTAGACCACTGCTCAACGCGGGAGCCCTGTGTTCGTAACATTCTAGATTTGGGAACAGAAACATTTATTGGAGATCAATGTTTCATCAATGAGAAAATTGGCAGAATGTTGGCCCAGTTTCACCCTCTCACTACCATATTTGGAGGTCAGAACGTTCTAATGGATGCTTCAGCTTTATAGCCCATGTGACATGACTGGATTATCCCTTCTGTCTGTGATTGTCCTCTCCAACCGGGAAAGCTGTCATTTAGGGCCCGATTCAGACTTAGGTAATGTATGTGTTTCTTATGCACTTCTCAGTACTTGGTATTCAGACATACCTTATGCAAGGTGTGTAACAAGCTTTGTACGCTAAAAAAAATGGAATAGAGTGGTGAAGAGGAGGAGGAAAATTAGCGTACTCCAGCTTGCCAGCTAGTTTAGCCAGGGAAAAAGCTCGAGCCTAGTGCTGGGCTATTTCAGGAGATGGATTGTAGTTTTTATGCCCTGGCAGTGAAAAGTTTGATTAAACAATTCAGAGACTGAAATAAATCACATATTTAAGGAGAGCAAATTGAGATACAATCCTGAAATCAGTTGAAACTGTCAATAGTAAAACAACGCTTAAAATGTTTGAGTGAACTCCGAATACAGAAAATGGTGAATTCATTTCCGGACATGGTAAACTCCAAGGGAACCACACCTGCAAAGCACATGCATAAGCTAAGTCTGAATACCAACTACTGAGACGTGCTTAAGAAAGGCGTACATCTGAATCGGGCCCTAAATGACAGCTTTCCAGGCCAAATCAATCCCTAAAATCCAGACAGGAGCACTTTCTCCCCAAGCCTAATGGATTGGTAAAGCAACGAGATGCCTTATGAGGGGGGATAATGGATTATTTGTTGCCACAACAGCTGATAAATCACACATCAATGAGAAAGCAGCATCTTTTACGCATATATTGATATGGTACATCAATGCAGGACCCGTCAGGAGCAGGAAATGAACTGAAACACTATGGAAGACTTGGAACATTGCCAGTAAAGCTCCAGTCTTTCTTTTTATGGATTTCATTTCAATGAATGCCCTGAATTGACAAGAGTTTGAATGAAATGGCCCTATTCGTCATGACACAATAGACAAGAACAGTTCAACTTTTTTTACTTGAAATGTGAGTTTACACAGGGAAACTGAATGTCATGTAGGTGGATAAAAAAAAATTATTATGAAAAAACAAATCACACAAAATGGTGTGGGATGTATTCGCAAAAATAGCCCAAGCGTTCCACTAAATCCAAACCTTGACATACAGAGGCACCTCACTCTTAAATAGTTTCATTTAAAGAATGAGAGTAATTAGTTATAAATATCAAGGCGCATATACTTTTTCCAAAAGCAAGTATAAATGTGTTGTTGATACAATTACAAAATTAAAAGTATATTAGCCCAAACAAAATCAAGCAGAAATACAAAGACAGATGATATTGGCAAACCATGACAGTGGCACGATGAACAGATAAAAAGCACATTCAACTTGAAAGTAATAGGCACTAGTTCATTCATTTCTGGCACACTAATACCATCCCTATGAATCTCAGCACTCCTGATTTATTTTAAAGCACAAGTGGCAATGGCCACTAACCTATTGAACTTTTCCATTATAATTTTAAGATATTAGGATCATTTATTCCGTCTTGACATAACATACACTGACAATATTGTTGCAGGTTTTAAATGAACTACATCAAGCCTTTGCTGCATGCTCAGGTCTCATGGCTACAAGGGTTGGATTTGATATATTTTACTGGGATTACATATCTCTGACTATATTGTCTGGATGTTGCAATGGCATATTAATCTAATGGTGGAAAGCGATAGAATTAACTAACCAAACCAGAAGTAGATCTGGATTGAGATTGTGACTACTGCCATTGACTGGCGCAGCTCAACATCACTAGCCAGCCCTGAAACAGATGTGATAGTCGATACAGGTTAAAACCATAGTTATGATTAGGTCTGGGATGGGGCTTTGGCCTGTTTCTACCAGTCACCTGTGTTATCAACATAAAAACATCAACACTCAAATGTCCTGTTATGAAACCATCTAAAAAATACTTTGGAGAATTAGCTTTGCAGTAGAGGTTTTGAATCTTTTAAAAATATATTCAAATCAATAGAAAACAAATACTGAATATGGATATTTGGAAAATGAACTCTTTAAATAATGATTTGAATAAATAATGTCAAACATTTCAATACATTCTAGTTCATTCACAAGAGGAAAAAACTATGATTTGACAAAACTTCGCAAAATGTTCACAATTCTTTAACATTAAGGGAACATTTTACCTGCACAGCATCATCATAGAGATCTCTGACAAAGGCATCTGTTGAGAACAGACTGCAAAAAGAGAAATTTGTACAAACACTTCAACCTGAGGGAGGTGAAAAAATAGACGGAGAGAAGCATTTTGTGAAGACTTATTGACTGATTGCTGAACAGACACACTGAGGCAGATGAGAGTGCCCTCTGGTGGCACCGGGATGCTGGAGCTCAGCTGTTTTCTTTGGCATTCTCTCTAGGCTTCCGCCTCCCAGCCCTGCCTGGCCCCTTTAGATCCTCTCCACACAGACACACACCATGTTGCTTCAGCTGTTCAGATCATGTTCCTCATGATAGTAAGACGAAAGACGAATTTGACTTTGTCTTTGTTATAGTTTATTCCTTAATTCATGGTAAAAGTAATCTTGGTTGATAAAGTGCCGCATTGTAATGTTGGTCTGCCTCTGTGCTGATCAGAGGGCCACACAGTGCCTCCTGCTGACCAGGCCAGCCTCAGTAGCAACCCTCCCTCCAGTTATCTCCTTCTCGTCCACCATTGTAGGTCCGAGGGGCAGGTAGAGACCTGAGGAAGAGAAGAACCAGAGAAACAGATTAGTTCTGTGAGGCATTAGGCAAGACTAAAAAGGTCTGATAACTATACTTGCCTTGAAGCTGTTTGTAATGTGTGTACCTACCTGCGTACTGGCTGGGCCAGTTTGCTGCGAGGCACGGGGATGCCACCTCCCCCCCCCACTCCTGCACTGGGCCGGGGCAGGCCGCTGCGTGCTGGGCCTAGGGAGCGTGTGGGGGTGGAGGCTCCAGAGCCAGGGGTAGACGTGGCCTTCACAGGTTGCCTCAGGGCCAGGGGAGACGGAGTGGCCGGGGTTCGCAGCTTACTGGGAGAAGGGACTGGACGAGCAAGAGACGGGTCAGTACAGTACACTATATTATGAACAGATGGAATAGAGGATGACACTTCACTATACACACAACAGAGATCTACATCATTCTCAGTGTTTCACCACTGAGCAATTAACAACAATGATCAGAGGCACGTATGAGAAATAACGTGTAGACTATTACCTAATATGTATTCAGAATAATTCTTTAAATAATTTGATAACGGAATTTTGCATTAAATTACAAGACCCATGAAACCAAGGAAAAGGAAACAATGAATGAAGATAAGAGGCCTTGTATTAAGTATTTACACAGACTACAAAGAACCACTATAATAGTTGATGTGTAGGATGGATGAGGCACACATGCCCTCCAGCGATAGGGAGGGCACAGATAATACCACAACATTAACACACCATGAAACCACAAACACAGTATATAAAAGTTGGGAGCATGATCAGTGAATACTCACTGAAATCACCTTCTTCTCCAAAGCAACAGGAAAGATGGACTAAACAAAGATGAAGATAGGAGAGATTTGACTTCATTCAAAACAGCAGGAGAAAGTGCAATAGATGACATGGATGGAAAAATATCTCTGGACTAAGAAACAGCCTTGAGGTCTGTGAGCCCAAAGCCATTCCAGAACCACAGGGTTTCTCAGCAGGTTCTCCCCATCACCAGTAGGGGAGATAAGAGTTCTGTTCCAGACAAGACCCAGCAACACCATGGAGACACTCAAACTTTCAAGACCACACTGCCAACCAGGAGCTGCCTACCCTGACCATCCTAGAAAACAATTACTTGGCTGGCACATTTTCTGGCACTTTATATTTGGTTGAGTGCATGCAGGTACGTCACACAGGCAGGCACACAGCCAACCAGTCACAGTAAAACACTAAATGATTTACGTTTGGTAAAGAATGTGGTTGTGTGTATTACTGAGGATGTGTGAGTATGTAGGAACTTTAACTCGTAAGGTGAATGATCCCAGGCACTGGCAGGCTTTTACCTCGCAGAGAAGAAGGGCTTTGGAGGTGCTGTTTGGGTTTCGGGGACTGTAAGGATCGAGGGGGAATTCCTGTTTGGGAGGAGCGAGGGGGAGTCGAGTACCGGGAGTGGAGTGGAGTGGAGGAGTGCTGGGCTACTGGGAGAAATGGAGATGACAGTTGGGGAGAGAGAGTCAGCCCTTACTCTGGCCTGCTGTACTGTTATGGTTACTGGACCAGGGAAAGGAGATTATAGAGTTGAGCCAGGCAGCCGAAGAGGATGGAGGGGTGTGTCAGTGAGGCAGGTCAGCCATTGTAAAAACCAGCCAAGCCTGGCTTAGTGAGTATCATTCTCAGGCAAAGGTGTAATAGCAGCCTGAAAAACTAGGGGGTGCTGCAGCCAGACATTCACAGTCCAGAGAGATTGCCAGGGGTAAAGTACTGAAGTCAAGCTGGGCCAACACTAGGCCAAACCACAGCCAGTGCCTCGGCAGAAAGAGAGGGGTGGGTGAAAGGCAGCACATGCTCTGCAGTCAGATAGAGAGAGGCAGGGATAGTGATGTCAATGCACACCACACCCAGAAGAAGCCCTGAAAGGTAAAGGAGATGACCCCTATTATCAGCCAGTGTCAAGAGCAAAACAATACAACAGTGATATAGTCCAGGATAGTACAGAACATATGTATATTGCACGTATAGTACAAGTCAAAAGTTTGGACACACCTACTCATTCAAGAGTTTTTCTTTATTTTTTACCATTTTCTACATTGTAGAATAATAGTGAAGACAAACTATGAAATGACACAAATGGAATCATGTAGTAACCAAAAAAGTGTTAAACAAATCAAAATATATTTGAGATTCTTCAAATAGCCACCCTTTGCTTTGATGACAGCTTTGCACAATCTTGGCATTCTCTCAACCAGCATCATGAGGTGCATTGGGGTGCACCTGGAATGCATTTCAATTAACAGGTGTGCCTTATTAAAAGTTAATTGGTGGAATTTCTTTCCTTCTTAATGCATTTGAGCCAATCAGTTGTGTTGTGACAAGGTAGGGGTGGTATACAGAAGATAGCCCTATTTGGTAAAAGATCTAGTCCATATTATGACAAGAACAGCTCAAATAAGCAAAGAGAAATGACAGTCCATCATTACTTTAAGACATGAAGGTCTTGAAATTTTCAAGAACTTTAAACGTTTCTTCAAGTGCAGTTTTAAAAACCATCAAGCGTTATGATGAAACTGGCTCTCATGAGGACCGCCACAGGAAAGGAAGACCCAGAGTTACCTCTGCTGCAGAGGATAACTTCATTAGAGTTACCAGCCTCAGAAATTACACACTTCAAGTAACAGACACATCTCAACATCAACTGTTCAGAGGAGACTGTGAATCAGGCCTTCATGGTCAAATTCCTGCAAAGAACTCACTACTAAAGGACACCAATAATAAGAAGAAACTTGCTTGGGCCAAGAAACATGAGCAATGGACATTAGACCAGTGACAATCTGTCCTTTGGTTTGATGAGTCCAAATGTGAGATTTTTGATTCCAACCTCCGTGTCTTTGTTAGACGCAGAGTATGTGAATGGATGATCTCCGCATGTGTGGTTCCCACCGTGAAGCATGGAGGAGGAGATGGTGTGATGGTGCTTTGCAGTGAAACAGTCTGTGATTTATTTAGAATTCAAGCCACACTTAACCAGCATGGCTACCACAGCATTCTGCAGCGATACGCCAACCATCTAGTTAGCGCTTAGTGGGACTATCATTTGTTTTTCAACAGGACAATGACCCAACACACACCTCCAGGCTGTGTAAGGGCTATTTGACCAAGGAGAGTGATGAGTGCTGCATCAGATGACCTGTCCTCCACAATCACCCAACCTCAACCCACTTGAGATGGTTTGGGATGAGTTGGAACGCAGAGTGAAGTAAAAGCAGTCAACAAGGGCTCAGCATATGTGAACTCTTTCAAGACTGTTGGAAAAGCATTCCAGGTGAAGCTGGTTGAGAGAATGCCAAGAGTGTGCAAAGCTGTCATCAAGGCAAAGGGTGGCTGCTTTGAAGAATCTCAAATATAAAATATATTTTGATTTGTTTAACACTTTTGGTTACTACATGAATCCATATGTTATTTAATAGTTTTGATGTCTTCACTATTATTCTACAATGTAGAAAACATTCAAAATAAAGAAAAACCCTTGAGTGGGTGTGATTAGACAGTAAGAGATTTTAACTATGATAATTCAGTTGGTGGCGAAATCATACTCAGTTCTCTCTGCATTCTAAATCCTCACAATAATCTACTTTTAAATCTGCATTATAATTGATTTGGATAAAAAGGAGAAGAATGCACAGAAGGAGAAATTATTCAAATAGTGAAATTAATCAAAAGGAGAGAGAATCCACAAACCATCAAAGCCAAGACAGTACAAAGCAATAGAGGTTTAATAAGGGGGAGCCTGAGAGGGATGTATGGTATACCCACTCACACACTGACTAGCTACATCACAAAACTATAACACTACACATTATTCCTTTCATAACATTTGTGATGTTGAGAAACAAAAATGTTATGTCAATACACAAGAGAGAATAATATGAAAATGACAGACTGTCTCAGATTGCTATTACTGAGTGAACACGCGATATGATAAACATTGTGTGTGTGTGTGTGTAGTACTCACTGGCAGACTGACTGACTGCCTGGTGTCTGGGTGAGCCTCCGTTTGGCACTTGCAGGTTGGACTCAAAGCTCCTGCTGTTCTTGACGGGCTCTGGGCCCTGCTGTGCCACGTTGGAGCGGGTCAGGTTAGGAAGACTCCGCCTCAGCTTTTCTACAAACAACACAACAAAGGAAAACTGAAAACAGGACTGAACAACTACACATTGGCCCAGAATTACACATGACCTTTGACCAGCAGTGGTCCTAATTTGAATCAGACTATATAATTTAATCACATAATTTGTCCTTCAGATAACTATGAACAAAACCATTTCCCATCTAGAGGTAGTCCTGAGGTGTAGTGAGCCAGCGTCTCCTTACCTTCGTTCTTCACCACGTTGGTCTGCAGGTCTTGGGGGGTGTGGCTTTGCAGGGAGTGACGTGGTGCCTGCAGCCGGCTGATGATTGGCTGCGGGGAGCCTCGGCTGTGGGGGTGGCTGTACTCCAGGGAGCGTGCGGGGGAACGGGAGCGGGGAGAGTTTCTGGGGGAGGCGTGAGGGGAGTGTCTGGGGGAGGGGGAAAAGCGGTTTGAGGGGATGTGGAAGGCGGGGTGTACAGCCTCCTCATCGTCCTCTAGACTGTGGGCGTCCAGTTCCTGGTCACTGAAGGTGCTGCGTCTCAGAGAGTGGCAGGACGAACCAGAGCTCCGTCTGGACGCTGTGGCAGCATAGTCCTGCCGAAGACCTGGAAACACACACACAGACGGTTAGACATACACCGCTTGTAGTGTGTACTGAGAAAGACAGTTTAAACACACCGCATCACTGACTGGGGGGTAAATGTTTTTCCCAGACAAACAGACAGAGTTAGAAGATGGTACGTACTCTCCTCCTGCATGCGAGCCAGGATTTGTACATCAGTGACGTCGTTGAGCTTGTATGTGGTGGAGGATCCTACAGAGTCCTCGTCCATCTCTGAGGTGCTCAGCTCACTGTCTATTGAAGACTGAGGGCTGACCGCTGGGGGGTTCCTTTCGCTCTCTACTGAGCCACCACGCTGCTGCTGGTGAGCTGCTGGGACACACACATTAGGTGTTTATACTGGTCCAACACACACACACACACACACACACACACGTGTAGGTCTAAACCAAGCTGTCAACTAAAGCGTATGTTTTAACATAAAGAACAAGAGAGAGGGCCACGGAAGGAGAGTTAAAGACAGGCTTTATATGCTAGTGTACAGTACCCTGGTTGACGGGGGGCATCAGCTGCTGTCTGACGATGGGCACCCTGCTGGGGGTGGAGGAGGGGGAGTTGAAGCCACTGCTGTAGGGGCTGTTAGCTGTGTTTGTGCAGTATGGGCTTCCGTAGTTAACCTGGGGACTGTAGGGACATCCATACAGGCTCCTACGCTTGTTTGCTGTGGAGAGAATTCAAGTCAAAGTTTATTGGTCATGTACTCCTATTTTCAGATGTTATGGCTGGTGCAGGAAAATGCTTATGTTACTAGCACCAACAGTGCATTAGAATGTCTCACAAATACAATACAAATAATACATAAAGAAGAATTGCCATAAACATACTGTGATAAAGCCTATATCTTCATCACATAAGGTCCTGTTGTACAGCCATCAAGCTACATCGTAATAACCAGTCATTCACTGCGATAATATGGGAAGTCATTGCAGGCATTACCGGTTGCCCCCTCACAAGCTGCATTATACCAACCACTGACACAAACACTAAATGTGACCAGTACATAGTACACTGGCACACACAAGTTCTCTCTGAGTCCTCTCCTCTGTAGTGTGTTGACAGTGGTGCACATTTTAGAGTCACTTAAAACACATGGCAGGCGTGGGCGTCTTTATGACGGACTGGAGAAAGAGTTAACAATACGGTCTATTCACTCAGTAGTACACAGTGAGAGCAGCACTGTGATATCTATCCAGCTCTCCACAGAGACTCTATACACCCAGTCAGTTAGTCAGTCCCATGGAGGCAGGCTCACCATGGACCCTCCCTTAGCTGAGTCATTAGACCAGGCCTGGCTGGCTGCTCTGACAGAGATACAATGCATTAGCCAATAGCCATTACTGTTGACTGTTGTACTGCAGCCCCACTCGGCTCAGCCCGCAGTGCTGCATACACTCCAATCTCCAGGGCCACTCGTTTGCTCATCACTCTCTCTCCCTTCTTCCCCTGTCTAGATGCGTTTACACAGCTGGGTGGTGACTGGAAAGTAGCCTTTAATGATCAACTCGCTCTCCTTTCTGTTTGAGTTTATTGTTACAGGGACAGTGCACATTAATCAACGTTTCAGTAAAAGTGCCGGTTTTAGCCAGCCGGTTGATTTTCAATCACAGTCCCTGGGCAGGTTATCAAAAACACTTACAATGCAGACAAACAAACAATGAGCAGTGAGCACATGCAGCGCAACATAGAAGAAACAACACATTCTCTCCCGCCTACCCTCTCAAAATAACATGTCCACTCAACTCACTCACTCACTTCCTTAGAGATCAGCCACTGAGGAATACTAGGATCACAGCATGACACTACCACAGAACCACCTGCACACTTAGGCCTTAACCAGGGACACAAGTACTCTTCTTACACACTTCTTGGTCACTTTGTCCTCTGTGGATTCGCAGATAAGCTCATGATAAGTGTCTAACATATCTAAAACAGTGACCTCACCAGAGACAAACGTGTCTGTAGTTCAGATTATGTCCAAACTCTTAGTGCTGACAGAGCTAGTTATAGCTGAGATATGTTGTGTTATGGGATGATCAACAGTATACCTATAGGCCTACAGGATATAGGTCCTCACACTCCGAGAGAGCAGACAGAGATCCAACACAGTGAGCTACCAGCCTCTGAGTTGCACCTCCATGGGTCTGTGTCATCTGTGACCCAGAAAACAACCCCTGGCAACACATTGTTGAGGTCAACCTCTGGTGGTCCCAATGGGGAGATTACTGCAGTTAAAAACCACAAGGAAAGGACAGAGTTTCCGAGGGTGCATTCAGAGCTGTTCCCCATGTATCCAATGGTGCCAGGCTAGCCAGGGGTGAATGAGTTAAGGGCTAGGAGGTGATTAGATGGAACAGTAAATCAGTAGGAGTAACAGACAGTCAGACTGCTGGCTCCCTCTCAGCAGGGATCTGCAGCACTGGGACAAATTAAAATAGTGTTGTCCTAAAACAAACCATGTTAAAAAAAAATATTAAAATAATCCCAGAAACCTAAATAATGGTTAACATTTATATACCTATCATACAGAGGTGCTTACTCAACATTTAACACTTGCTCCCTCCATGCTAAAACCATCCCGTAACACTACGAAGTTGAGGAAATGCAGGAAAGCTATTCAGGAGTAGGGTTGCAAAGGGTCAAATTTTCCGGTAAATTTCCAGAATTTTTCCATGGGAAGTTAAGCCCGGGTATTTTGCTTAAATTAATTTTAAAAAGGTTTGCTTTTTTTGTGGGATACACGTAAGGCAATTCTAGGTCTTGTGGCATATTTTGGTTAAACTATCCCCAATTCAATGGAATTGCAACCCCCTGCATGCACAGTGCATTCTTCCATCACATGTAAAGCTGATTCTCAAGATCTTGCACACTAATGAGATGTTATTGAGCCCACACTATTATACTGTCTGAGCCAAGGACTACATGCCTTCTGGTAAGTTTTGATTACAATACTGGGTGGGGTGAATACATTTTATATGACATTTGTTAACTAGTAAATAGTAGCCTACACCGAAATGTGTTTAAATCATTTCTAACTTTCTAACTAACGATTTCTGCTAGTTAAGTTTTTGCTACCATGTCGGTTTTAACTTACTTGACCCTGCACATGGAATTTTGTGTGTGTGTGTGTGTGTGTGTGTGTGTGTGTGTGTGTGTGTGTGTGTATGTATATATATATATATATATATATATATATATATATATATATATATATATATATATATATATATATATATATATATATATATATATATATATATATATATATATATATATATACATACATACATACATACATACACACACACACACACAGACTTATATATTAGGAAATAAATGTGTAAAAAAAAACATATATATATATATTTTACACATTTATTTCCTCATGTTTACAGGAAAATGCCACGGGCACTATCTGATGTGTGGAGACATTTCACTGCAGCGAATGTAGAAGAAAAAGCTGTGTACATTTGCAAATACTGTGCCAAATCATACACTACCGTTCAGAACCTTGGGGTCACTTAGAAATGGCCTTGTTTTTGAAAGAAAAGCTAATTTTTTGTCCATTAAAACAACATCAAATTGATCCGAAATACAGTGTAGACATTGTTAATGTGGTAAATGACTATTGTACTGCTATGTTCTTTGCCCAGCATACACCCCTCCAACCAGACATGCTTTATCTACTCATTTGCTGGATGCAGAGTTCAACAGAGTTCAAGTTAAGGTCAAACAAATCATGGAGAAGGTAGACTGTATTGCAATGATCTCTGATGGGTGGTTGAATGTTCGTGGGCAAGGAATAATTAACTACATCGCCACCCCTCAACCTGTATTCTACAAGAGCACAGACACAAGGGACAACAGACACACCGGTCTCTACATTGCAGATGAGCTGAAGGCAGTCATCAATGACCTTGGATCACAGAAGGTATTTGCACTGGTGACAAACAATACTGCGAACATGAAGGCCGCTTGGTCTAAAGTGGAGGAGTCCTACCCTCACATCACACCCATTGGCGATGCTGCTCATGCATTGAATCTGCTCCTCAAGGACATCATGGCATTGAAAACAATGGATACACTCTACAAGAGAGCCAAGGAAATGATTAGGTATGTGAAGGGTCATCAAGTTATAGCAGCAATCTACCTCACCAAGCAAAGTGAGAAGAATAAGAGTACCACATTGAAGCTGCCCAGCAACACCCGTTGGGGAGGGGAAGGAGTGTCTCCAAAAAAAATGGCCATATCACAGTCTGCCGATATGGACAGCCCCATCAAGAGGATCCTCCTGGATTATGTATTTTAGGAGAGAGTGGTAAGCAGCCTGAAACCTATAGCAGTAGCCATTGCATGGATTGAGGGAGACAATGCCATCCTGTCTGATGTTTAGACTCTGTTTGCAGATGTAAGAGAAGAAATCCGTACTGCCCTGCCCACTTCCCTGTTGCTCCAAGCAGAGGAAACTGCAGTTCTGAAATACATCAAAAAGCGTGAAGACTTCTGCTTGAAGCCCATACACGCTGCAGCGTACATGTTGGACCCCAAGTATGCTGGCAAGAGTATCCTGTCTGGTGCAGAGATCAACAAGGCCTATGGTGTCATCACTACCGTGTCTCACCACCTTGGCCTGGAAGAGGGCAAGGTTCTTGGCAGTCTGGCGAAGTACACTTCCAAGCAAGGGCTTTGGGATGGAGATGCAATATGGCAGTCGTGCCAACACATCTCATCAGCCACCTGGTGGAAGGGACTTTGTGGATCTGAGGCTCTTTCCCCTGTTGCCTCCATCATACTCTAAATCCCACCAACATCAGCTGCCTCAGAGTGCAACTGGTCCTTGTTTGGGGGAAGACACACACCAAAGAACACAACAGGCTGACCAATACAAGGGTTGAAAAATTGGTGGCCATCTGGGCAAATCTGAGGCTTTTTCTCATCCTCAACAAGGTTGGAAAGTGTCAGTGAAGATGAGGCCTCAGAATCTGATGATCAAGAGGAGGATATTGAGAAGGTCCAGGGAGAAGACATGGAAGCCTGAGAGGAAGACAACCAAAGCTTTAGTTTCTAGACTATCATTTTACGTTGAAAATGTTTTTGGGAGATGCGTTGGATCATTAAATATTCCCTTTCCTTTGTTGTTCAGTGAAATCATCCCATGTGAAGAGTCAACTCATTTAATTCAAGTTAATTTTACATTTCTATTGGAAGGATTTAATCATTTGTAATCATGTCTACTTATGATAAGGTAAAAGGTTTATGTTTCTGTCTCCATATGATATGGTAAAAATATCCAATGCAAAAAACATCTACATTTAAATGGTATTAATATTAATTCCCATATATTCCCGTTAATTCTCACAGAAGGTTTCCATCTCTGAATATTGGGTGGGGTGTCGCTAGTTACATATCGCGATATATCGTATAGTTTTGACAATATTATTTTTGCGCTAGTTGGCTGTACTTGCCCCAAAAGTCTATTTTTCCTTCATAGATTGTTCTTCATCTTTTTAAATTGGGAGCCAATTTGTTTTCAACACTTTCATTTCCCTGACTGATCAAAACACATTTTTTTATGGCTCTCTCTTGTCCCTCTGCAATAGACACATGGTGGGTAACATGTTTGGAACATTGAATAGCAATTGGTACCTAAGTATGGTGAGGTCCCAGCCCTAATAACCACTATTTCCATTCATCTTTGCCAAGAGACTAGCAGTAATAAAAGCTCTTTCCCAGCTGATGGTTTGACTGCAGAACCTCCAGTTTCCAGTGGAATTAGCTTAGACAGCATAACGTCTGTAACCAACAGAAAAAAGGATTGTTTGGTCTAATTAAACAGCTAAGCTAGACAAAGGAAATGTAAACAATACAAAGTGAAAAATAAAATGTTCTTGAGACGGACTGGGATAGCTACACTACATGGCTAAAAGTAGGTGGACAACCATTCAAATGAGTGGAGTTGGCTATTTAAGCCACACCTGTTGCTGATAAAATCGAACACACAGCCATGCAATCTCCATAGAGAAACATTGTCAGTAGAATGACCCGTACTGAATAGCATCATAGTGATGCCACCTTTCCAACAAGTCAGTTCGTCAAATTTCTGCCCTGCTACATCTGCCCCGGTCAACTGTAATTGTGAAGTGGAAACATATAGGAGCAACAACGGCTCAGCCGCAAAGTGGTAGGACACACATGGTCACAGGACTACCGAGAGCTGAAGTGCGTAGCGCAAATCGTCTGTCCTCAGTTGCAACACTCACTACCGAGTTCCAAACTGCCCCTGGAAGCAACGGCAGCACAATAACTGTTAGTTGGGAGCTTCATGAAATGGGTTTCCATGGCCGAGCAGCCGCACACAAGACTAAGATTACCATGCGCAATGCCAAGCGTCGGTTGGAGTGGTGTAAAGCTCGCCGCCTTTGGACTCTCGAGCAGTGGAAACAAGTTCTCTGCAGTGATGAAGCATGCTTTACCATCTGACCGTCCAAAGGACTAATCTGGGTTTGGCGGATGCCAGGAGACCGCTACCTGCCCGAAAGCAGTGCCAACTGTAAAGTTTGGTGGATGAGGGGCTGTTTTTCATGGTTCAGGCTAGGTCCCTTAGTTCCAGTGAAGGGAAATCTTAACACTACAGCATATAATGATGATATTATAGACGATTCTGTGCTTCCAACACTTTGTGGCAACAGTTTGGGGAAGGCCCGCCTGTTTCAGCATGACAATGCTCCTGTGCACAAAGCAAGGTCCATACAGAAATGGTTTGTCGAGATTGGTGTGGAAGAACTTGACCGGCCTGCACAGAGCCCCCACCTCATCCCCATCGAACACCTTTGGGATGAATTGGAAAGGCAACTGTGAGCGAGGCCTAATCGCCCAACATTATTAACCGACCTCATTAATGCTCTTGTGGCTGAATGGAAGCAAGTCCCCGCAGCAATGATCCAACACCTAGAGGAAAGCCTTCATAGAAGAGTGGAGGCTGTTACAGCAGCAAAGTGGGGAATCAACTCAAAATCAAATCAAATGTATTTGTCACATACACATGGTTAGCAGATGTTAATGCGAGTGTAGCGAAATGCTTGTGCTTCTAGTTCCGACAATGCAGTAATAACCAACGAGTAATCTAACCTAACAATTCCAAAACGAATACCTTATACACACACAAGTGTAAATGGATAAAGAATATGTACATAAAGATATATGAATGAGTGATGGTACAGAACGGCATAGGCAAGATGGAGTAGATGGTATAGAGTGCAGTATATACATATGAGATGAGTAATGTAGGGTATGTAAACAAAGTGGCATAGTTTAAAGTGGCTAGTGATACATGTATTACATAAATATGCAGTAGATGATATAGAGTACAGTATATACATATACATATGAGATGAGTAATGTAGGGTATGTAAACATTATAAACATTATATTAAGTAGCATTGTTTAAAGTGGCTAGTGATATATTTTTTACTCCATATTAATGCCCATGATTTTGGAATGTTCGAAGAGCAGGTGTCCACATAGTGTAGCTCTTAGCATTTCACATGAGGAGCAGGCAACATAATTGTGTGGCTCAGGGAGAGAAAGAAAAACAAAAATCAGGGGAGAGAGATTAACAAGTGAACTCTAGGTCATGAAAGAACATGACCTAGAGAAGGCGGGGATATCCAATCCATTATAATTTAAGTACTGAAATTGTAACTACATGTTAGGGCGAGCATGGCTGGATAGGCCAGCTATCAGCCTGGGGTTAGGGACTGACTTTCTGCTGTAGAGAAGAACTGGATGGAATCTGTGGACAGTTTTCAAAGCACAGTTCTACATGGGCTACATTCTGAATATAGCCCAGCATTACAGGTCTGGTACTGGCAGTATAGTCCCTTTCTGGGCCATGCTTCCAGTTGTATAATGTTATAACAATGACCAAAATCTAGTTTTGCAGAATTTCACAGGGACATTGAAGGCTCAAACCTCTGAAAGGATTTTCCAGAAAGCATTGAATATAATCTTATGATGTGGTCCAAATCTACGACCAACCTGTGTATTACATTAGTCATGAGCCAGACGCGATGCCCTGCTCGGTCAAATTCCTTCACCAGAACAAACACAATCCTCACACGACGCCATGGTAAAGAGAGAGGGGTGTGGTAGAAAGGAGCCAGCAGCCATAAAGGGTGTCACTGAGGAGCCCACAAAGTAGTACAACCACACAAGATGCATAGTACACGCCTAGGCCCGCTCTGCTTGTCATGTGGTTGACGTGCAGCCATGTCTGACAGCTGTCTATCTCTTCTTCCCTCAGGTATAGGCAGATAGAACCCAGTCACCAGGTGGGTGAACCCTTGTTAAAGGTAAAAAAACATTGCGACGAGCAGCACTGCAGAGGTTGAGATGAGTTTGGTGCAAGACTTGGCTCTCACACAGTATCTGCGCATGTGCACCGGTTTGCTTCACGCTGTTTGCAGCATGGTAGCCAGGGCACCAAAACAGCGGAGAAGTTGAGCCTTGCGGCACATCATGTGCTCGCTAAACAGATCATGTGACTTGTATCTGCTCTGTGATTGGACAACAAAGACCGCAAGACCCATGGTTAGTGTAGGTTGTGGTGCTCTGAAACAGAAACTGACGGTAAAAACACGATTTCTCAACAGAGGTTGAAACATACATATCTAATGGAAACTACTTCAACGTACAAATAGTTTTGCAATCTCAGCAGTAATATCACCATGAGTTACAAGGATTGAGAATCCACTTCCCGAACCCCTAGGTGCAGCCCTATAGCCTGCACTACTGTTTTCTGCTGGCTAACGCACACCTAAATAATAATGTAGTTGATCTGTAGAACTTCCCTTTGTCCTTAGAGTGAGGTAGAGATGGGGGGGCACGGCAGTGACTGAAGCATTAGGTCATGTCCATATTTTATGGATGACATAATCCTCTTCTAACCTAGTATGATGATATCACAACCACCGATTCTCTACCTTTCGCCATTACTTCTGTGAATAGTAATACCCATTTAGTATGTTGTCACCCACCAGAGCCCCAGAGTCTCTTCTGATATAGTCTGAATTTAACTTCAGTGTACGATGCACATAAATCCACAGGAAGGGATGTGAGGGGAACTGGTCGGGTGTTGACTCTGGATGACAGGACAGATACCCCATGAGGATGCTGTCTGTCCATCCGCCTAGGGGTATGTGACTGAAGTGTTGCTAGGGCTGTAACGATTATGGAATTGAGAGTAATGATTATTTGTCATAACTGTAATTTTAGTTAAATATTTTTTTAGCTTGTAATGCATCTTTGTAAATTAACTAGGACATAATGAATACAATACAGTTTTGGTGACCCCTGTGACCCCCCCCTGTGACTTCTCCTCCCGACAGTGCTGATCTGCTCATACAATGATTACCAACTTTACCCACATCATGTAAAATTGAAAAACTGCTATTGGGTAAACTATATCTACTTGAATATGAAGTTGAATACAATATTTGTGCCAGCCTTAGGTGTTGCGTAACTACTATTGCCACCTGATCAGTGATCATTACTCAGAACACACAGGTTTGGGGATAGTGATTTTCAGCAAAATGTTGCTCAATACAATATGGGTGTTACATGAGCATACCTCCAAAAATGTAACCCATCTCACTTTAGCCGGGAGGATTTGGCGTCTTGGTATCCTGGTTGAAGGGATTGTCTATTATTATCCCATAGGGCGGTGCACAATTGGCCCAGGGTCATCCGTTTAAGGGTTTGGCCGGGGTACACCGTCATCGTAAATAAAAAGGTGTTATTAACTGACTTCCCTAGTTAAATAAAAGGTTACAAAAATAATCTCATAATATGCAGAGGGAAACAGAAAGACACACTCATACAGGCCATGATAATGCAGCAAACACTTTCATACAGCACATATGCCTACGACAAAACAAACACATATTTGTCCTAGATGTGTGTATGATTGTGTGGAAAAGACGAGATAGAGAGAGAAGAAGAAGAGAGGAGAGAGGAAGGAGAAGAGAGTAGAGAAGCATGGTGACAGTACCTGACATGGTGACGTCCAGTCTGTAGATGAGGGAGCGCTTGGCTGACTCCATGTCAGGACTGGGATTGTCCAGAGCCTGGCGACACCACACAATGGGACTCAAGGCTTTCTGCAGTGGGCTGTTGAGCTTCGCCTCATACAGCCTGAAGGAACACAACACATTAATTTAACACACACACACATCAATGGACATCGCACACAAAATACAAGACATCCTCTTATCTAATACATGATGGTTGATGATACAGGTTTGGTGAGTGTTATAACCTGCTTAGGCCTATATCACATCACAGCTGCTATGGCTGATACTTAGGCCTTATACTTTGACAGAGAAAGTGCTTCAACCAGGAAGAGGAATCTGAGTCAGCAACTGTGAGCTCTGTCTCAGCCACAGAGAAAAGCACTCATAACTACTGGACACAAACACCAAGGCCTACTATTAGAAAGATGTAGGCCTAGTCTACATATTTTGTACATTCTTTAGGCAACTAAAAGTATGCCACAGAGGTTTTCACCATAACATTTAAAGAATCAAAGTTCAACCATATTTATAGACCTATTGAGCCGACTCTAGTCATTAGGCCTAAATAATGCTGTGGATCCACATGGCTATGCTTTTACATAGTGCGTATAAGCCTAATTATCCTGTAAACGTGCATGGATGGATCATCCTAACTGTATTTTAGAATCAAACCCTAAAAGCAGGATGGTGCTGTGCAGTTGTTAAACCGTTGCAAATCCAGTCTGATGCTAATTCCAGGATTATGGGAATCAGTCTATGACCAGGACTGGCAAACCCTCAGTTAGTAGTATTATGGGTAATCCTGTGTTTGTGTTAATCACCAGCCAGAGGAGAGGTGTGTGTGTGTGGGGGGATTGGGTTAGTGGGGCAATAGGGAACTGGTACAGAGAGGCTATACTAAACTTCTAGTTCCTTCTTCCTCATCCAAATATAGAAAATATAATTTCTTGAACTGTAGTAGAAGACATTTCTGTATCCAATGCATTCACATAGCATTCACTGATCATGTGTTTAGGGGTTACCAGGGCCCATTCACGATTACTATCCAGACCAGTGGGGGCTGCTGAGGGTTGGAATGAATGGCTCATAATAATGGCTGGAAAGGAATAAATGGAATGGTATTAAAAACATTGTTTTCATGTGTTTGATACCATTCCATTCCCTCCATTCCAGACATTATAATGAGCCATCCTCCCCTCAGCAGTCTCTACTGATCCGGACAGTCTGGCCATCATTAGTGACTTTCCTTTCTATAGCTGGACTTCTCTGATCCTTGACCTAAAGCACAACCCATTACCATCAAGAGGCCCATTATATGCCAATAAATAACATTCCTGAAACCGTACCATGGCAGACAAGGGCCTATCTCTCAGAGAATGAGAGGCGAAGAGAGCTGGGCACTGACTGTCCTCATTATAGGCTAAAGCTTACTATGGCTCTAATAGCAAAACTACATCTCATTTATAAACTGGGCTTATTTCACATCAGCTCTACAGTGAGGTCTCATGTCCCTGTAACTCTCTAAAACCGTTTGAGGGATTTCCTCGAGTTGGGATCAGCAGTGAGATTTGTGCAGCCTCACAAATCCAATCAAACATCTCAAATTTCAAGGATTAGGCTACACTTCTAAAATTGAATCTGTGTAAGGCCCTTACCCTATAACCCACAACAAACAATTCATGATCCTGACATTCAGTGTGGTGGTTGAAACTGTTGCTGGGCCTGGCTGTCAAAACAATTTGGATACTATAACATTGTCATAATCACATAGGGGCAATTACTTTCTCTCAACCTCTTTTCATACAATTATGGCTGGTGTGGAAATTGGAAATCCTTCTAACAAAGGAGGTAACCATGGTTGTGGCTCTTGCACTTTCCCCATAGGCTTTGGCTGGGTAAACAACTTTCAATTTCACTGTGCACACTGCTCTCTTCCCACTACCATGACAATTGTCTAACATGTCACCAAAATAGTGCAACTGGCCAACATATGAACTGAACATCCCTTATGCTGAAGACACTATATACAGTCGACTTAACAGATGACTACTAGTTTTTGTGGGTGATAATTTGACAATAAACAAGACAGCTAAAATGAAATGTTATGATTAAGGCCTAATAATAAAGGGCTGTGATTAATTAAAGCACATGAGCAACAACCACAGAACAATGAATGCCAAGTTCCAATAATATATCATTGACGAGTATGTAACGTGACAAGAGCAGGGGGTGGTTTGACAGTTCACACATGTGATCCCCTTTCCATTTGGTTTTCATTCCAACCACCACCCTCACTCACTCACTAATCAACAATGAACGACAGACAATCTGTCTGCAGTGTGTGTGATGACCTCAGTGTCTGTGGCCGGCGATTATTGTATTTAGAACATGACCATGCGGTACATTCCTATGCAGTAATTTCAGCGATAATTATTTACCTCCCAGGCGGTTGTCATCGTAGACAGCTAATGTCTGGAACAGCTGCGCTCGGCTTTTGAGGTGCCACATATATGGGCGCACAGGTACACTGGTTGACTGGTAGCCAAATGCATTAGGGCGTGCTGTTGTGTTCTGGCACAGCCCTTAAACTACTTGAATTACAGATGGTGTAATCGTGTTGTATCACTCACCAGCTGTCTTGATCTTCATGAAGACAATCCATGTCTTCGAGATCGAGGATTTCTACTTCATCCAATATAGAAGTTTCCCCTTCATCCATAAAACCCAGTGTTTCCCCTGCGTCAGTAAAATAGGAATCGGTGCCAGTGAAAGAGGTGGCAGCCGATGCCCCCTCGCCCTCATATGCTCTCCTGAAACTGATGCCATCATATGACAGTCTGGGACTCAAACAACGGGAGTTTTCCAAAAGCCCTCCATAGCCAGTTCCGCCGAACCCCACCCCAGGGAAGCCGGCCAGCCCCGCCGCTGAGGCGGCTGATAAACGAGAGTCGTATCCTGCACTATGGGGTCTATGGTTCCCTGACACTGCTCCAGACGAAGACCGACTACGGAGCTGCTCGTTTTGTTGTTCGAGTTTCTTTACCAAGTCCTGTAGTTTCCGCACCTCTAAGTCCGCGTTGATGTTTGAGTTTATATCCTCCATAGCTAACGTTGGTTAGCGCCACCACCAGCAACACAAAATAAAAATGCCGCTGCTTGTGGTCTTTTGTTTCCTCTTTTTCGCTGGTGGTCACGATATGTTAGTCACCCTAAGCAATATTTAGGTGTTTACTGAAGACACTTTGGTGTTCAAATAAGTTATTGGGCTCATCGTCGTCGTCATCTTCTCCAAATATTCATACACACTGGCAGGGTTAAGGCCATTTTTGCTGTTCCCGTCGCCAACTCTGAAAGACCAACAGGCAAGGCAAGGCTACGTCATCACGTGAAACATCGGTAACGAGCACGTAACCAAGCTCGGGTTTACAGTATCGATAATGCCACACACTGTACTGAATGGAAAGTATTGTGTGAGCTAAAATACAGTACAAGGAAAATATGGTGGTTTCAGCTAATGCTGCTAAGTATCAGCTAATTTCTGCTAACACGTTGCTTATCAAAGGTCTAGATTTCAGATTTACTTTGCTCTCCAGAACCCAAGTCATTAAGGCATTCTGCCTTATCCCAAGGATTCTCACCTGGAAGCACTGCTTACCGGTGGGACCATGTGAACTCCAATCCCCGACGCTCGTTTCAATAATCATTGCTTGCTATAAGGGTTTCGAAAACATATGGTACTTATTTTTCATATCAGTGAGAATTAAAATAAAAAATATATACTTACTGTATGTAGCAGGTTTGCACAGCTATGTCTCCAGCCGAACAACAACACTACATTAGTCCCCTCCTCTACTCCCTGTTTACCCACGACTGTGCGGCCAAGCACGACTCCAACACCATCATTAAGTTTGCTGACGACATGTAGGCCTGATCATCAACAATGATGAGACAGCCTATAGGGAGGATGTCAGAGACCTGGCAGTATGGTGCCAGAACAACAATCTCTCCCTCAACGTGAGCAAGACAAAGGAGATGATCATGGACTACAGGAAAAGAGCGCAGAACGAGACTTTCAAGTTCCTTGGTGTCCACATCACAAACAAACTATCATGGTCCAAACATACCAAAAAAGTTGTGAAGAGTGCACTCCCCCCAGGAGACTGAAAAGACTTGGCATGGGTCCCCAGATCCTGAAAAAGCTCTGCAGATGCACCATCGAGAGCATCCTGACCGGTTGCATCACCACCTGGTATGGCAACTGCCGTAAGGAGCTACAGAGGGTAGTGCTTACAGCCCAGTACATCACTGGGACCAAACTTCCTGCCATCCAGGACCTAAATACTAGGCGGTGTCAGGCCCAAAATATTGTCAAAAACTCCAGTCACCCAAGTCATAGACTGTTCTCTCTGCTACTGTATGGCAAGCGGTACCGGAGCACCAAGTCTAGGTCCAAAAGGCTCCTTAACACCTTCTACCCCCAAGTCATAAGACTGCTGAACAATTAATCAAATGGCTACCCGGACTATTTGCATTGACAAACCCTCACTTCCCTTGTTTATACACTGCTGCTACTCGCTGTGTATTATCTATGCATAGTCACTATACCCCTACCGACATGTACAAATTACCTCAACTAACCTGTACCCCTTTGGTTCCCAAGTGGTGCAGAGGTCTAAGGCACTGCATCTCAGTGCAAAAGAGGCAGTCCCTGGTTCGATTCCAGGCTGTATCACATCCGACTGTGATTGGGAGTCACGCAGGGCACAATTGGCCCAGTGTCATCCAGGGTAGGCTGTCATTGTAAATAATAATTTGTTCTTAACTGACTTGCCTAGCTATATAAAGGGGGGAAAAACTGACTTGGTACCCCCTGCATATAGCCTTGTTACTTTATTTATTTAGTCATTATTTTCTTAACTCTATTTTCTTAAAACTGTGTTGCTGGTTAATTAAGGGCTTATAAGTAAGCAATTCACAGTAAGGTTGTACCTGTTGTATTCGGCGCATGTGACAAATAACATTTGATTTCCTCCCCAGTTACATCACTCGATTAGGCTACAATCACCCCATTACTTTTAATAAATAAATAAACCTATTACAGATCATCTGGCTGTATATACAGCAGAGCTGATGGCCATACTGTTGGCCTTGCAGTGGGTGGAGGAAGTGAAGCCAGACAGAGTAGTTATTTGCTCTGATCCATGTGCAGTGTTGATGAGTCTCCAATCCTTTAGGTCACGTAGCAGACAAGACCTGCTTGAGGTGCTACAAACTCATGGCAGGATTAGACAGATGGGTATACAGATAACATTTACTTGGGCCCCAGCCCATGTGGAGGGGAACAAGGAAGTTGATGTACTGGCTAAACAAGCACTTAGTAGAGGGGATGTTGATGTTGTAGTTTCAATGAGCAAGGCAGAGGCAAAAAGCCTGACATGGACAGTGATGGTGCGGAGATGGAAGGAGCAGTGGAATAGAGATACTAAGGGCATGCTTTTATTTCAAGTACAGAGGAAATTTGGGGAGGACGGCAAGGGACAGAAGAGGCTATTTTTTACAAGATTAAGGGTGGGACACCGCCAGTTGAATAAGACCTTAAATGTGATAGGAAAGCATCCAACAGGAAAGTGTGATTTGATACCGTGTGGGCAGTATCAGAGGGAAAGATAGAGGCTGAGATCTAGTATGAGGAAGAAGGGGATACAGGAAATTAGTTTAAAGAGTATGTTGAGTACAACATCATCAGATATAGTGTCAAATATGTTATCTTCTTTAAGAGCAACGGAGCTGGCAGGTAGGATTTAGTTTCTCCGTCTCTGGCCCACACTCCAATACAGTAGGTGGCGGTAATGCACCATAACGTTGGATGCCAACCACTGATAAACCCCACAGAAGAAGAATGGACTAAATTGAACTTTGCCCACATAGATAGGTGTGGTCTAGTCTACAGTCGTGGCCATACATTTTGAGAATGACACAAATATTAATTTTCACAAAGTTTGCTGCTTCGGTGTCTTTAGGTATTTTTGTCAGATGTTACTATGGAATACTGAAGTATAATTACAAGCATTTCATAAGTGTCAAAGGCTTTTATTGACAATTACATGAAGTTCATGCAAAGAGTCAATTTTGCAGTGTTGACTCTTCTTTTTCAAGACCTCTGCAATCCGCCCTGGCATGCTGTCAATTAACTTCTGGACCACACCCTGACTGATGGCAGCCCATTGTTACATAACCAATGCTTGGAGTTTGTCAGAATTTGTGGGGTTTTGTTTGTCCACCTGCCTCTCAAGGATTGACCACAAGTTCTCAATGGGATTAAGGTCTGGGGAGTTTCCTGGCCATGGACCCAAAATATCGATGTTTTTTCCCCCGAGCCACTTAGTTATCACTTTTGCCTTATGGCAAGGTGCTCCATCATGCTGGAAAAAGGCATTGTTCGTCACCAAACTGTTCCTGGATGGTTGGGAGAAGTTGCTCTCGGAGGATGTGTTGGTACCATTCTTTATTCATGGCTGTGTTCTTAGGCAAAACTGTGAGTGAGCTCACTTCCTTGGCTGAGAAGCAACCCCAAACATGAATGGTCTCAGGATGCTTTACTGTTGGCATGACACCACTGATGGTAGAGCTCAACTGGTCTTCTCCGGACAAGCTTTTTTCCGATTGTTTGGGGCATCCGGAAAGGGGATTCATCAGAGAAAATGACTTTACCCCAGTTCTCAGCAGTCCAATCCCTGTACCTTTTGCAGAATATCAGTCTGTCCCTGATGTTTTTCCTGGAGAGAAGTGGCTTCATTGCTGCCCTTCTTGACACCAGGTCATCCTCCAAAAGCCTTCGCCTCACTGTGCATGCAGATGCACTCACACCTGCCTGCTGCCATTCCTGAGCAAGCTCTGTGCTGGTGGTGACCCGATCCCACAGCTAAATAAACTTTAGGAGACGGTCCTGGCGCTTGCTGGACTTTATTGGGCTCCCTGAAGCCTTCTTCACAACAATTGAACCGCTCTCCTTGAAGTTCTTGATGATCCGATAAATGGTTGATTTAGGTGCAATATTACTGGCAGCAATATCCTTGCCTGTGAAGCCCTTTTTGTGCAAAGCAATGATGAAGGCACTTGTTTCCTCGCAGGTAACCATGGTTGACAGAGGAAGAACAATGATTCCAAGCACCACCCTCCTTTTGAAGCTTCCAGTCTGTTATTCGAACTCAATCAGCATGACAGAGTGATCTCCAGCCTTGTCCTTGTCAACACTCACACCTGTGTTAACGAGAGAATCACTGACAGCTGGTCCTTTTGTGACAGGGCTGAAATGCAGTGGAAATATTTTTTGGGGGATTCAGTTTATTTGCATGGCAAAGAAGGACTTTGCAATTAATTGCAATTCATCTGATCACTCTTCATAACATTCTGGAGTATATGCAAATTGCCATCATACAAACTGAGGTAGCAACTTGGTGGAAATGAATATTTGTGTCATTTTCAAAAAACTTTTGGCCCCGACTGTAGTACCTCCCAATGCAGTCTGTACTGTATTCTAGGAATGTGTGTTAATCTCATCTTAAAATATTACAGTTATGACTGAAGCATTGGTTGATCAAAACAGAATTATTGACTCTTATCTGTGAGTATCAGATTCATGTTACATTATCTATCTACACTTGCCTTACAGACATAGGGAACAACCACATGAAAACATAAACCAGAAGTCTGTTTTCTTATCAAAACATTTATTTCTTACTTTGTCAGGGATAAAAGTGCTGGGAGGGGGCGTCGGTTTTGCAATGGTGGCATTAATTATGATTACTGCAAAAGTACAGGGTGGGGGTGTTAAATTGTTATTCTGGCCTAGATAAGGTGCGCGTTCAGCAGGACGCAACTTTTTAGAACGTTCAGATAGAAATAGCCTATGTAGAAGAAACAGACTACATATGTAGAATAAGGATTCATAGGCTACAAATCTAGAATAAGGAATCATATCAGCTCTATTCATGGAATTTCTATCTGCAACGTTCAAGAACATTTGTCAACTGAACGTGGCCAAGGTGTTGCTATGAGAGCTCCAGTGCTTCCCCAGACTCTAGTTGCTCCTTAGCCCTTTGTCCCCCTCCCTCCGTCTCTCCTCCCTCCGCCTCCCCCCGGATGGCCGGCGTCTCCTCCAGGCCGTCCTGGTCTGAGCTGGCGTTCTGCGACTCAGGCCGCTCTTCATCCTCCTCATCTTCCACGTCCATCTCATACACACGGACGTGCCGCAGGTTAGAGCTCAGCTGAGGGAGAAAAGACAGAGGGACATCAGACAGAGATTCTGAACTATTTCTCAACCACTGTTAGACCAAACTGTTTTGGTGTTCAATATATGGTCATTGAAGTGCATAGCTGCTTAGTGAAGCCAGATAAAACCTTAGTAAGGGAATCCCCTTTCCATTGTCTTACCACACATGCCACTTTCCGGATCCCATTCACAGCCACATACTGGGCCTTCATGTTCTCCAAGTCTCTCCACTGGTTCTCTAGGACCAGCCCCTTGACAGGGATGGCGCCGCTCTGCTGGTCCAACCTGAGAATACAGATACCACAGGTGACCCATGGTGACTACTACAGTGGAGATAATTAAAGTAGACACATAGCAAATACCTACAGTAAATCTCTAGCTTAGAACAGGTGAATTACAGGTTAGGGTTATAGTTGATGTTTACTTGCACTGGAGGTGCAAGTCTTGAGGGGCAGCTTGTAATCAGGTAGATCATAATTGAGGGTTTAAGGTGAGTTGTAGGTTATAGTTACGAGTAGATCACTATTTAGGTTTAGGAATATAGGACTAGGTTTGCATGTTGGGGAGACAGGTGTTTCAATCACACACACCTAAGACTGGGGTCCCAGTTGAACTCCTCCTCACAGCTGAGGGCAGAGCCAAGAGGGAGCTGGGCAAGGACACGCCCCCTGTTCTCCTCTTCTGATGCTCGCAGCACCACTGTCAATGTCTCATCATCATAGAAACGAGCATCCTGGCAACTGTACACACAGTCAGAACTGAAACAGACATAGAACCATGTTTTTTTTTGTTGCATAACAATTATTATCACTAATAGAAACGCACAGGGAATCCATTGCAGATCATCATAAGAGCAAAGTAATATGCAATGTATGAGCCCATCATTTGCCTGTATAGTAGAGGTTGAGGTAATTGAGTGGATTCTAGGAAAGAGAGGAAGACAAGAGGCACTCACCTGGCCCCTGCAGCAGCATCATCAATACTGTGACTGAGAACATTACTCAGATCTATCGCCATGAGACCATTGGGAACAGGCCTGTGACAGACATAAAAAGATAAACAATCAGACAAACAAAAAAAGCACATGCTCAGTCATAAACATTGGGCTATTTGGGGATAAACGACAAAGCAAATCTGGATTGAACCAGATTAAAATAGGGCGCAGTGTTGTATTGTACCTGAATGGGTCAGTAAACTTCCGCAGTAGATAAAGCTTGCAGGGTGAAATCTCTGGCATGCAGAACACTCCATAGTGCATATTGGTCTTCTTATCATTGTACCTGGTCATCAATAAAAAAAAAATGTGCATCAATGTTAACACAATAACAACCTTGGGAATATACATTATCTACATTAACATTATGAATAGAGTGTTTGTGTTTTTTTGTTACTTACAATGATGGAAGTTCAAAAAGCCTTGGAGTGTTTTCTGAGCTGCAAAGACAAACAATAAAATGAAACAAATAAACATAACTATTTTATTGAATAATTTGTGGTATTGTGAAGAGTAGATGAATGTGTCCTTACCTCTCTGGAACAGTGTAGAGGGGCAGACAAACAGCCTGTTTCACAGACTTTCCAATGACCTCCTACAGAGAACAAATCAGTATCACCACAACTAGTGTCACGACTCGACTCAAATTCATATGCCTTCGTTTGGATTCATGTAATCTCTCAACTCTGCTGTCTAGTCATGGAAAAATGATTCAATTAGAAAGATAACCGTTTCATGAACCTGCAACATGCAAACAGTGTTCCTTGGGTATGTGGCGATCCCAGGAGGCGCTGAGGGGAGAACGGATCATAATAATGGCCGGAACAGAGCAAATAGAACGGCATCAAAATACCTGGAAACTATGAGTTTAATGTACAGTTGTTGAAGTCATTAAAACTCGTTTTTCAACCACTCCACACATTTCTTGATAAAAAACTATAGTTTTGGCAAGTCAGTTCGGACATCTACTTTGTGCTTGACACAAGTAAATTTTCCAACAATTGTTTACAGACAGATTATTTCACTTATGATTCACTGTATCACAATTCCAGTGGGTCAGAAGTTTACATACACTAAGTTGACTGAGCCTTTAAACAGCTTGGAAAATTCCAGAAAATTATGTAATAGTTTTAGAAGCTTCTGATAGGCTAATTGACATCATTTGAGTCAATTGGAGGTGTGCCTGTGGATGTATTTCAAGGCCTACCTTCAGACTCATTGCCTCTTTGCTTGACATCATAGGAAAATCAAAAGAAATCAGCCGTGACCTCCACAAGTCTGGTTCATCCTTGGGAGTAATTTCCAAACACCTGAAGGTACCACGTTCATCTGTACAAACAATAGTATACAAGTATCAACACTATGGGACCACGCAGCCGTCATACCGCTCAGGAAGGAGACGCGTTCTGTCTCCTAGAGATTAATATACTTTGTTGCGAAAAGTGCAAATCAATCCCAGAGCAACAGCAAAGGACCTTGTGAAGATGCTGGAGGAAACAGGTACAAAAGTATCTACATCCACAGTAAAACAAGTCCTATATCGACATAACCTGAAAGGACGCTCAGCAAGGAAGATGCCACTGCTCCAAAACCGCCATAAAAAAGACAGACTACGGTTTGCAACTGCACATGGGGACAAAGATCATACTTTTTGGAGAAATGTCCTCTGGTCTGATTAAACAAAAATAGAACTGTTTGACATAATGACCATCATTATGTTTGGAGGAAAAAGGGGGAGTCTTGCAAGCCGAAGAACACCATCCCAACTGTGAAGCACGGGGTGTCAGCATCATGTTGTGGGGGTGCTTTTCTGCAGGAGTGACTGGTGCACTTCACAAAATAGATGGCATCATGAGGTAGGAAAATTATGTGGATATATTGAAGCAACATCTCAAGACATCAGTCAGGAAGTTAAAGCTTGGTCACAAATGGGTCTTACAAATGGACAATGACCCCAAGCATACTTCCAAAGTTGTGGCAAAATGGCTTAAGGACAACAAAGTAAAGGAATTGGAGTGGCCATCACAAAGCCCTGACCTAAATCCTATAGAAAATGTGTGGGCAGAACTGAAAAAGTGTGTGCGAGCAAGGAGGCCTACAAACCTAACTCAGTTACACCAGCCCTGTCATGAGGAATGGGCCAAAATTCACCCAACTTATTGTGGGAAGGTTGTGGAAGGCTACCCTAAACATTTGACCCAAGTTAACAATTTAAAGGCAATGCTACCAAATACTAATTGAGTGTATGTAAACTTCCGACCAAATGGGAATGTGATGAAAGAAATTAAATCTGAAATAAATCACTCTTTACTATTATTCTGACATTTCACATTATTAAAATAAAGTGGTGATCCTAACTGACCTAAGACAGAGAATTTTTACTAGGATTAAATGTCAGGAATTGTGAAAAACTGAGTTTAAATGTATTTGGCTAAGGTGTATGTAAACCTCCGACTTCAACTGGTACCATCGCACTTATTCTGCTTCAGTCATTACCACGAGCAGGTCCTCCCCAATTAAGGTGCCACCAACCTCCTGTGGTGGCGATGTATAGCTTGTTACTGCAGTGAAATCCAATTACCACCGGAAAACAAAAGAAAAGTTGGGAAGGAGGATAGAGAAGTGATGGACAAGGTAACTAAAAGTGTTGGAGACAGAGGTGGGAGAGAGGGATAGAATGCAATATGAAAACTCTGGTGCGGAGAGTTAGTCAGATTTATATCTGCCTGGAAATCCTGGCAGAAGGCTTATGACTGCATGACTCAGCAGATTCTGAGCCAAATTTCACACGGGCAGTGTGGGCCAAATTACTTTCTTATTTGTAAGAAAAACTTTGGCAATGTACTTCTTATGCCAGGGACCAAATTAAGTAGTGTACACTTCAGTACTAAAGGCAAATGAAATTGGGTTTCACTGTGTATGTGTTTTAGACTTACAGCAGGTTTCTGTAGACACAACTCAATCACCCCCTCCATCATCCTCTTCACAAAGTGTAGGGACTTCTGAGAGTAGGAAGGGAAGAGCAACGGGCTCTCTGGATAAACCAATCAATCAGGTACAATGTCAGTTCAGTAAGGCAGTCAGTCACAACAATAGAGAAATACAATGGCAAACCAATCCTCCGCCATCTAATTACAACATGATGGATAACCACACACGTTATTTAAATATATATATATTTGACCTTTATTTAACTAGGCACTTCCTGCATAGTTGTCTCTTCTGAGATAAAGGTTATAGTTCACCTTTCAAGTGCGTGCTCTCCTGCAGAAACTTCAGCCATTGGTTCCCCTTGGTGTTGGGCGGAGACACTAGATCCTCATCCTCATCCTTCAGGTACTGCAACAACAAAAAAGGACAAAAAGTGTGTCATTGTACACTGATCACACACACATACTAAAATATACACACAGACAGACAAGGCTTGTCCCTCACCTGACCGACCCGCTCCACATTAAAGTACTTCCCTTTCCGGTCAAACAGCTCTTCGTTCTGTCCGAGCAGAGGAGAGGGCATGTCATCGGCTAGTTTGTGAAAAGCTGTGGAAATTAAGTGCTATTCTATTTATCCAACATATATCTTACCTCACTGAAGTGCTCAGACAGGAAGTCCGCCACAAAGGCAATGTCCTTCTGGGTCATCTGAGGTCAATGGGATTGATTGGCATTATACCAATGGATGAGAAAATAATACACATGGAAGCATTTATGACTACTTTGATCAACACTTCCTGTCTCACATTCACAACCTGAATCTCACCTTATTGAGTTCTGGAGGGACGTGTTCCTCTGACATTCTTAGCATAGCTGCAGGAAAGAAAATATGTATTAAAACACTTGCATTTAATAATCAATGATATTTTAAATATACTCAAATGTTCCATCAGTCGCTAAAAGGTGGTATATATCTATCTCAAGCTCCCAAAAAAGGTGAGGTCTTACCTACATACAGCCACCGGAAAAAGGCTTTGAAGTTCTTCATGCTCTTGTCAATCACTCTGAGTAAGAGACAGACAGTGAGGAAAGAGATGAGAGGGAGAGGTTTAACAAACACCAGGGTTAAAGTCGACTCCATTTAAAATGAGTGATAGTGTTATTAAAATAACAAAATACTAATCTAATAGCATATCAATAAGCATGAAAACTCACTGTAGAAGTTCGTTGGCTTTTAAAGTGAATGAACCAACAGCTGTAATGGCATCTATAACAAAACAGAAATATTCACATAACTTTCATTTGATAAAATCCCACGAGCAGCTAAGAAAACTAATTTTGAACAAATGTTCCAGTCATGCAAATTACTAATGCGTGTCAGCCCTGATCTCATCACAGACAAATTAATTGCACAATTACATCCACTTTAATCTGGTATTTATCACTCAAGATATCACAGTCATGGTTTATGCAGGATCTAAGCACTGTACCTTCTATAGCTGCTGAGTCCAGGCCTAGAGGCTGGAACTTCTGTTTCCATAGAGACATCCCCTTCACCTCACTGAGGTGGTACAACAGAGCCTCTGAACCACTGGAGAGAGGAGAGGAAAAGAAGGGATGAGGATTGGTAGTAAAGATTGTGATACCAATCATGATGCAATTTCTTGACATTTGCATTGTATGGTCCCAAAAAAGGGCATTATGGGTCACGATAAGTGAAGAGATAATTATTCATGTCAGTTGAGTTGCTACCTCTGCAGGTGGCTGATCACCAGCTTCTGAATGCTGGAGTAAGAGGTTTCTATAGACTGGCCCAACTTCTTCAGCCCCTATGAAACACAAACAAATTACATCAATCTTAGAAAGCTACAAAATGACCACACACAATCAATCTTCGAACAACTTTATTATTCAGCTCACCTTGACGGTCAGCTGATTCATTAGGAGAGCCTGTAGTTCAGGGCTGGTCAAAAATAGAGAATTCGGTTAAATAAACAAAAACTTTTAACATCTCTATATCATTATTTTCCATGTCAGATGATGTTTATGATGTCCTGTAGTGCCACCTACAGGACACTTTGAAGTACTACATCTCAAATGAAAGGCCTGTTGAACATGTTTTTGCATTAGTGCTCACAACTACATGCACTATTACTTATTAGAAAGCATGTTGTGGAGGACGTGGTAGCGTACAAGGGTCATTGGATCACAGTAACGGTTCTCACCTCGACTGTCCCCATAGTAGAAGCTCCAGAAACTCATCCTGGACTTGTGTGCTGGTGTTCTTCTCCTAAAAATAGGAATTGGTTCAGATCATGTCTTTTAGGTGTGATGTCATTATTGGAAAACGGGCTGGAGGCAGACTGAACGGGGCCCGGTTTCCTGATAGAACTTAGGCTTACGAATGTTTTACATGATGCATCTTTCCTACAACGGCCGAAGATGTCTTTCGGGAAACGCATTACCATGCTAAGTGAGTCGTTGAGGCATGTGTCGATACTGATATGATCTAAAGAAAGGCAGCGCTGCTCTGGGATCAGCGTTCCCCCTTTTAAATATTTCCTTAACATTAAAATGATTCCATAATACTGACGACGGTTCAGCTCCTATTATATATTATGACCTATGGCTACAAATATTGGGGAGGCTTATTCTAAAGTTTACCCTATAATAATAATGCACTAAATCTTTGGCACATCAAGGCACACGTTACACATCATGAAATATATTGAGGCAAAAATGACAGACAGTAGCCTACAATTAGCAAAATAGAATGATTGAATGAAATGTATTTCTATATTATTGACATACAGTTGAAGTCGTAAGTTTACATACACTTATGTAAGTAATTAAAAATCGGTTTTCAACCACTCCACAAATTTCTTGTTAACAACTATAGTTTTAGCAAGTCGGTTAGGACATCTACTTTGTGCATGACACAAGTAATTTTTCCAACAATTGTTTACAGACAGATTATTTCACTTATATACATATACTTATATTTCACTTATAACTCACTGTATCACAATCCCAGTGGATCAGAAGTTTACATACAGTAAGTTGACTGTGCCTTTAAACAGCTTGGAAAATTCTAGAAAACTATGTCATGGCTTTAGAAGCTTCTGATAGGCTAATTGACATAATTTGAAAGAAATCAGCCAAGACCTCCACAAGTCTGCTTCATCCTTGGGAGCAATTTCCAAACGCCTGAATGTAACACGTTCATCTGTACAAACAATAGTACGCAATTATCAACACCATGGGACCACGTAGCAGTCATGCCGCTCAGGAAGGAGACGCGTTCTGTCTCCTAGAGATGAATGTACATTGCTGCGAAAAGTGCAAATCAATCCCAGAACAACAGCAAAGGACATTGTGAAGATGCTGGAGGAAACAGATACAAAAGTATCTATATCCACAGTAAAACAAGTCCTATATCGACATAACCTGAAAGGCCACTCAGCAAGGAAGAAACCACTGCTCCAAAACCACCAATAAAAAAGCCAGACTACGGTTTGCAACTGCACATGGGGACAAAGATCGTACCTTTTGAAGAAATCGAACAAAAAATTGAACTGTTTGGCCATAATGACCATCATTACGTTTGGAGGAAAAAGGGGAGTCTTGCAAGCCAAAGAACACCATCCCAACCGTGAAGCACGGGGGTGGCAGCATCATGTTCTGGGGGTGCTTTGCTGCAGAAAGGACTGGTGCACTTCACAAAATAGATGGCATCATGAGGTAGGAAAATTTAGAGGATATATTGAAGCAACATCTCAAGCCATCAGTCAGGAAGTTAAAGCTTGATCACAAATGGGTCTTACAAATGGACAATGACCCCAAGCATACTTCCAAAGTTGTGGCAAAATGGCTTAAGGACAACAAAGTAAAGGTATTGGAGTGGCCATCACAAAGCCCTGACCTCAATCCTATAGAAAATGTGTGGGCAGAACTGAACAAGTGTGTGCGAGCAAGGAGACCTACAAACCTGACTCAGTTACACCAGCCCTGTCAGAATGGGCCAAAATTCACCCAACTTATTGTGGGAGGCTTGTGGACGGCTACCCAAAACGTTTGACCCAAGTTAAACAATTTAAAGGCAATGCTCTACACTATTATTCTGACATTTCACATTCTTAAAATAAAGTGGTGATCCTAACTGACCTAAGACAGGGAATTTCTACTAGAATTAAATGTCAGAAATTGTGAAAAACTGAGTTAAAATGTAGTTGGCTAAGGTGTATGTAAACATCCGACTTCAACTGTATATAGGGCTATAGCCTATGCTATACGTCTTTTAATTCAGTCATCTCGGCTTTCATTTGAAACATCTTTATATGCTTCGCTTGTTTATAACAATTGCAAAAATATTGGCAACTTTGTATTTGTGTTCACATTCATTCTAAAGTTACTGCCGATAAACAGAACCGACAGCTAAACATCTTGATTTTGTATTTAGTGGAGATCTTCTCTGTATAAAGTTACGCAGAAAAAGCAAAAATAAAAAAAATCTAATGACGCACTTAGCTGTTCCCACAAGTGGTCTGAGGCAGCCGTTAATTAACAAGCCTTTTCAAGTGCAACTTTAGTAACGATGGTATTGGGGAACGGCTCGGAGATTCTAACAATGAACTAAGCCTTAAGATGCTTTTGGGAAACCGGGCCCTAAACAGTGACCACTGACCTGAACGAACTTAGTGAGCCGAAGGTCCATCTGCATGAGGATATCCTCCCAAGCCTCACACATACAGGTGAGAGAGAGACGCAGGTACTGAAGGAACGATACAGAGAGACAGAATAAGTTGGAGAGAGAAAGACCAATGGCCAGACTGGTCTGATGAATGCCCTCAAATATCACCATGGAAATATGAACTATGAGGAGACTTCTAGTCATATTAGTTACATAAAGGAGGCCACTGACCTGCAGTAGAGTGGAGATGTGGGTGAACTTGCGTGCCATCCTGGTGACCTCAGGGAGACAGTCGGACAGCAGCCCTGTGTCGAGCTGGATGAGACAACAATACACAGTGAAAGACCTCAAATAAACGAAGAATATAGAAGATGACGGTCAAGATGGGTAAGAAACATGCTTCATTTCACTTAAATGTGAGCATAACGGATTACCTGGATGTAGCAGATCTCTGGGTCATTGTCAGCTGACCTGATTTCTGTGATGATAGACAGGGACTTCAGGTCACTGGACAGACACAGGCTGCTACACGTCCCAGGAACCTGACGAAAAGAATCTGCTGGTTACATCATAGTCACTGCAGAGAGTGGGTGACTGAACCCGTGCATAAGTGTGAGTGCAATCTTACCCCCGGTAAAGTGGCAATCTTATACATCCCATAGGCATACAGCTCCACAAAGCCGGAACCTCCACCAAGAACCAGGATGTTTAGTCTGCAGACAATTGACGATGTGGAAGTATTTGTATGTGTACATGAGATTGTGCGTTAACAAAATGTTCAGTAATAAAGCATGTGAAACCTTCAGCACACACCTCACTTCTCCTAACAGGTTCAGGATCTCGTCTGACTTCTCCTCACTACGAGACAGAGAGTTGGTTATGAAAAAACATGTATTCTAATGCAGACAGATTGTCTGCAATATCATTTAAATGAATCATTGTTGCTGAAGATATATAAACATACCTGAATATCTTTGAAGTAGTACTGTAGCTAAGAATAAACAAAACATTCCTTTAAAGGGTGGGTGGGGGGGGCAGATGGTGCAAAACAAGCAAAATGCTGTACTGTTTAACACAAGAACCAAGAGTTTTCCTAAATGTATTTTACTTGAATAAATGTCAAATGGCTGATGTGTTGTCAGTGACCTTATACAGAAATGTTTACCTCTTGGGAAGAGTTGGCAACTTGGGAAGAAAAAGGTTTGACTCATCTTCAGAGGTGTAGAATGAGTTGAGGACGCTGAAAGACAGGCGGTTTATATTTGACTATGCAGTTCACACACACATTCAAATAGAAGTCTAGTGTAGCCACACATCCCCTCTACAGACCTGCTCTCCTCTAGCACCTCCATCCAGTGCATGCAGGACACAGGGTTCTCCAATGGAAACAAGTGAAGGATCTCTGCCTTCTCTGCATCACACAGCACCACCAGTTTAGTGTCCCCAAGGCTAAAGGCCAGGACTGAACACAGCACAGAGGACATACATTAGATAGGCAGTGAAACAAATGCAGAGGCTGACACACTGTGTTGTAGTAAATATGTTGTATATATGTGTACGAAGGTTTATTGTTGTAACAGTGGTAAAGTAACGTAACTATGCAATACTTCCAATGTGATTAGTAATTTAAGATAATCAGGTCCATCTCTTGCCATCTCTTACTTTTGCCATCAGGTCTCCAAGCAAGCGCAGTGATCTCCTTTCCCGTATTCTCATTGGGTGGCAAGCTCCAAACACGCTGGAAATTGGCAAGGCGATGCAGTAGCAGCTACAACACAAACATCAATTGACACAGAGATTAATGAAATTACTCCCAATATAAGCAAATGCGATCTGGCATTAATCTGGGTATGAAACATATGGGGGTGTGTTTCTTTCCCTACCTCGCCAGCAGTGTTAGCGAGGGCAATAAGATCCCTCTTTGGAGACCATGCCATACACAGAACAGGGTTGGGGAGCTGCTTCTCCCCCACTTGACGAAATGCAGGCATTTTTGTGGGCTGAAAATAGAACACAGAAGCATTAACAAGGGAATAAGTAGCAGTCAGTTTTGCTATACTTGTCAGTGAAGAAGTAGCTAAATTGACAGTGGCTGAGTGAGTTTGGGAATAATCTAAATCATCTATAATAGCCCAGACCAGGCAGGCAGTGACACCTATCCAATAACCTTGTACCCAGACTAATTGCAAATATTATGATAACTCATCAATTTCATCTGTGCTAATTGTGCATATGCGGAAGTCTTTGGTGAAAAAGATTACCTGTGGTGTATTCATTATTCGTGTTTCCGTAACCAAACGGAACGGTGATGGGACCTAGCTGCAGCTGTCCAATAAACTCTCGTTTTCGTTGAAAATATTTTTCGTTTGGAGTAAACTGTTTCCGTTGCAACTAATGAATACACCACAGATAACCTCGTTCACCAAACACTTTCGCATATGCGCAATTAGCACAAATGAAATGGGTTAGTTATCATAATGAATACACCCCTGTCCTATCCGATGCAAAATAAAAATACAAGACACATTTCAGTTAGCTAGCTAGCTAGCTTGCATGCTATACTATCTAACGTTAGTGCAAACGTGGTATCTTACTGTACTGGGATGTCTGAGGACCAACTATGTTACTGTTACTTTGAAACTAGAAATAAACAATACGCTTATGTTTACTTCTTTGCAGGATGCTGTTAGTGTGATCTAACTAGCTAGCCCCATTTTCGCCACGGCCAGCGCCACTGAATAAAGTCTTACGCAATCATGTTCAAGTCTGAATAGCCAATGAAATTGACGCAACGGGGACCAAGAAAGGACAAACTGAACTACTGTGCTGCTGCAATGCAAAGATCGCTTCTCCCTATCTGGCTCACTGATCAGGCAACTACATAGAGATAGATAGAGGACAATCTCTAAAAAGGTTCACCTGATATGGATGAAAATACCCTAAAATGTAAGCTGACAGTCTGCAATTTAACATCATAGTCATCGCATAATTTCAAAACCAAACGTTCTGAGACAAGACAACCAAAAATGTGTCACCGTTCCAATACTTTGGAGCTCATGTCTGGCCATTTTGTGGATGGGGATTGTGGCCTCTTGGATGATTGGGACACCAACCCACCTAGAGTTTAGTACAGGGGTGGCAAATAATTTGGGCTTGAGTGTCACATCGGGATAAAAAAAATTGAGTGGAGGGCCGCACAGACCAATTTGTTCGTAAAAAGCTATTTGCGGGCCAGAAAAAGGACAGTTATTTAAAACGTGTAGGTCAATTATAACTTCAACATACTTTATATCTAGTTTAAGACATTGTAAAGTGGCCATTAGTGTTTTTTAATTCAAAATATAAAATAGTTTTACTCAACCTACGGGGGCCCGATTTAAAGGGCTCACATATTCGGAAGGTTGTATGTTTTCTTTCTTCACCCCTGGTCTAGAAGTTAATCATTTAATGGGTGAGGTAAAAAATAGATATATATAAAAATAAGGAGAAATCTGAAATAAGTGATAAATGGCAATATGTGTTAACTGACAGGATGTAAGGTCTGTCAACTCTAGCTGAAAGGATGATCAGATTTGAAAAGCTCAGTTTCTATTCTTTTCAGAACATGAGCGAGGCTATTCGAAGTCACCACCAATTAATGCAGTTATTTTTAAATGATACCCTCAACGAGGCACACTTGAGCTATTTCCATATATGAGTTGGATAGTGTGAGTGCATTGGGCTTTAGGGAAGATGAGTGGGGGGTTGGTTCTGGGGCAGTGAATGAAGGGTCAGTGCTGAAGGATAGTCAATGGTAAAGTGTTGTTGGGGTCAGTTGCTTGGCAGTGTGTGTGTGTGAGGGGGGTTGATGGTTTGAAAGAGCAGTCCAATGGACATTCCTCCCTGCCCTGTCACTAGCACTTAACTGTAATCAGTAGACAGTTGGAGAACTGGAATAGCTCTGCGCTGTTAGGATCAACCGTCTGCGACATCGGCCCACAAATAGACCAAGTGAGGCTGCAGAGTCAGAATGTGTCTGTGCCCTTTTAACCCAACCATGAGATGCGTCAGCCATCAACTTTTCCAAGCGAAGTGGATAAATCGAGCTCAAGCATAGAACTGGGTTACTACCAGTCACTCAGGGTATACAATTCCGAGGTATCATTGAGACACAGCCTGCGAGAGAGGCCAGAGAGTGTTTCAAGGCTGCTGGAGAGGATGGGGGCTCAGAGAAGGCAATGAACTTTGACCATAAGTTACCCTGGTCCCCAACCTCCATTGTGCAAAAAACACTCATACATGGAAGAGACTATACTAATAACACTGAAGAGTCTATACTAATAACACTGAATAGTCTATACTAATAACACTGAAGAGTCTATACTAATGACACTGAAGTGTCTATATTAATAACACTGAAGAGTCTATACTAATAACACTGAAGAGTCTATACTAATAACACTGAAGTGTCTATACTAATAACACTGAAGAGTCTATACTAATAACACTGAAGAGTCTATACTAATGACACTGAAGTGTCTATACTAATAACACTGAAGAGTCTATATTAATAACACTGAAGAGTCTATACTAATAACACTGAAGAGTCTATACTAATAACACTGAATAGTCTATACTGAAGTGTCTATACTAATAACACTGAAGAGTCTATACTAATAACACTGAAGAGTCTATACTAATAACACTCAAGAGTCTATACTAATAACACTGAAGTGTCTATATTAATAACACTGAAGAGTCTATACTAATAACACTGAAGAGTCTATACTAATAACACTGAATAGTCTATACTGAAGTGTCTATACTAATAACACTGAAGAGTCTATACTAATAACACTCAAGAGTCTATACTAATAACACTGAAGTGTCTATACTAATAACACTGAAGAGTCTATACTAATAACACTGAAGAGTCTATACTAATAACACTGAAGAGCCTATACTAATAACACTGAAGAGCCTCTACTAATAACACTGAAGAGGCTATAATAACACTGAAGAGTCTATACTAATAACACTGAAGTGTCTATACTAATAACACTGAATAGTATATACTAATAACACTGAAGAGTCTATACTAATAACACCGAAGAGTCTATACTAATAACACTGAAGAGTCTAGTATACTAATAATAGCTTGTTCAGAGGCTCAGCAGCAGATCTCGGGTCGAGGAGTGAACTCAACTGGCCACAATAGAGCAGAGTTACAGTTCAGAGAGAAGAGTGATGTCAAGCTTTGAGCTAAGATCAGCATCAGTTCCTAATCCAGCCTGTGACTGAGAGAGCCTGAACTTCCTCCTCCACCATATTTATTCCACTGGGCATATACTGGTTGAATCAACATTGTTTCCAAGTCATTTCAATTAAATTACATTGAACCAATGTGGAATAGACATTGAATTGACACCTGTGCCCAGTGGGATGGTACTGACAGATGCATGTACTCTGTAGGTAGCAGAGTACACACATTTTTCATGACCACCAGCTGTGTGGGTTTGACAGCAGTTCCATGTGTCAGATGTTATGTGTGTATGTGTAAGTATTTTGTTCTGCGTATTGAAGTACTGTATTTATTGTCATCAGTAGAAAACATTGCACCCCTGTGATTTTCTCAAATACCCCACACCTCTCTCTCTCTCTCTCTCTCTCTCTCTCTCTCTCTCTCTCTCTCTCTCTCTCTCTCTCTCTCTCTCTCTCTCTCTCTCTCACCAGCATTCTGGCTGTGAAATCTGAGCCCGGGGCCAAATATAGCCAGACACAGTGAGCGGTCAGATGCTGGGACAGATGGGACAGCAGGCCACACTGGAGGAACCACTCAAGTAGACCTCGACCTGCTCACAGTGCTCGCACTCACTGCACGACCAAAAAAGCTACTCTGCTGGGAAAATACGCTTCTGTCTATTCTCACAGACATATAATCTTAACAGCAAACTGGAACTACTAGACTGGGACAATACCTTTGGACAAAAACTTTAAGGTAAGGCTGTCCTTTCTCATTTCTTGTTGACATTATCAGTGGAATGTCCTGGAGGCGCTGTTGTTCCTTTGTTTTATATTGAAATGCTACTTACGGCTTATCAGCAATCAAGAGATCCTTTGAATTTTGGATATTAGAAAAACGCTTAGAAAAATCTGTTGATATCAATTTACTGTCAGTGTATGTGAGGATACTCACTTTTGCATTTGAGATCAGGTTAGTGCCAGGGCTGCTCGTAAAATATGGTTATTTTCACAAGATATTAAAGTTATGTTAAAGTACATTAAAATGGATGTACTAAGTACATAGTTATTGAACACTGATAGCGGGAATTACGTACTCTGTTCTATTCTGTAATTGACGGCATTGACCATTGACAGTAGTCATTGACCTTTTGTCAATTAGTTTTAATATTTCCCATTCATATTTAATCAATGTAGTATAGTTAATGCATCTTTTCACATGGAAAGTAACAGCCTCTGTAGAGAATATTATCCCTTGTGCTTGACTGTGTATACATATGTTTGTATGCATGTGTGTGTCTTGTGTAAGGGTTATACTGCAGGGGGCCATTATTTATTTATTTTTTATTTGACCAGGCAAGTCAGTTAAGAACAAATTCTTATTTTCAATGATGGCCTAGGAACAGTGGGTTAGCCTGTTCACGGGCAAAAGGACAGATTTGTACCTTGTCAGCTCAGGGGTTTGAACTCACAACCTTCCGGTTACTAGTCCAACACTTTAACCACTAGGCTACCCTGCCTATTGCGGGTGGGGTTGTGCTGCTGCTGTGAAACATAGCCCAAGGGGATTCAAAATAACAACACCTGGTCTCCTGGCCGCCGTAGAAGGCAGAATGTCACACTCGTATATGTACAGTATACGATACTGACACACAAACACACTCACTTCTATACAGAGTGACTATTGCAAGTACGGTTTCATTCACACGCTCCATCCTCTACATTATAGTAGATTCCCCTCTACATTATAGTCATGGAGCTCACACGCCTACTGTACACACCTATGTTCCCAAGCACATTCTACATATGCATATAGATGCTTCGACTTTCATCTGATGTGTATTCCAGACCACCTGTTTAGGAAGTGACAGAGCTATGCTTGAGCTATTGACCACTGTCAGTGGAGAGTTTCATAAATGTGTGGTATGACCAAAACAAAACAATCCCACTGTGAAGGTGTGCACACTTGGGTGTGTGTGTTTGTGTGGCTGCCGCTGTAGTTTATCTAGTCTTTTGAAGTGTATGGACAGTACAACTCTAATTATCATGGTTAAAACTTTAAATATTTTATACTTGTAGTGAATTGTTGCAGAGACAGAGAAAGAGGGAGAGAGAGAGAGAAGAATAAGGAAGCGAGAGGAGAGTGATGGAAATAGACAATTAGGGAGAGGGAGGGATGGTGACAAATGCCAGTCATGCACACTTTGACCTCCCAAAAGCCTTTGTTAATACCAACCAGCTGAGCCCAAAGAATGCCAGCCTAAATCATCCTCAACTGTAGGTTGATGAGGGAGGGTGTGTTGCTGTTCACTGTGAGGTCTGTTTTTATTTATTCAGATGACTATGTGTATGTTGTTTATAATTAGTGTCTGGCTATATCTACTGTGTTAACTGAATGTCATGTTTGTGTGTGTGTGTTTCAGGATGCAGGACGGGAGATGGAATCAGTCCCTCCCCCTCTCTCTGCTTATGAAGGATGGGGGCAGGGTTCTAGAGGGAGACGGAGGGGTGTTCTCAGAGACGTCGTCTGATGGGGATCTATACCTGGACTCTATGGCGGATATGGACAACGGAGTTGGGGACTTTTCAGATCTTACCGCCTTCCTCAGCCAAGACGAGATCAACCGCAGCCTGGACCTGGCTCGGGAGGCCTTCAGTGATGCAGAAGACCGGGGAGTCACTGTCTCTCCTATTCCCAGAACCCAGGAGCCGGCTCTCTACTTCCCCTCCCCCACCCCCTTCAACACCACAGAATACCTGACCAAAAGCCCCAGCTTCCCCCACCAAACCGAAGCCCACTCCCCAGATGACAGTCACTCAGTCAAAGTCACCTCCAGCCAGAGTTTCCACCTCAGTAGGCCCATACAGGCCACATGCGAAGCCGTGGCCTTGCCTGAGAAGTTTGTCTGCCACAAGAACATCACCCCAGTCTACAAGCAGGACAAGCCCCGACTGGTCCACGAGGGCTTAGAGCTGAATGAACGGGCTGCCTCCGCCACTGAGTTCTGTAGCCGTGCTGCCACCTTCATCGAGGAGCTGTCCTCCATCTTTAAAGGCTCCGCCCGGCCGGAGCAAATGGGGGAGGAAGACTCCTCCTCTCCCGACAGCGGGTATCTGTCTCCTAAGAGCCACTGGCCGGCCCCCCAGGGCTCTGCCTCTGTCCCCCCACAGCCTCTCATCCAACAGGGGGCACCACAGCAGTGTGAGCCAGGCTTGGGTATCCAGCCAGCAAGCATGATGGGTGGAATGGGTGTGACGGGTGTCCCTCCTCTGAGTGTGACGGGGGTTCCAATTGTCTCCAATCTGATGAGTGTGAATGAGTTGATGGGGAAGCAGCAGCACAGTGGAGCCCTGTTGATGGGGGAGCAGCAGCACAGTGGAGCTCAGTTGATGGGGAAGCAGCAGCACAGTGGAGCCCAGTTGATGGGGGAGCAGCACAGTGGAGCCAAGTTGATGGGGAAGCAGCAGCACAGTGAAGCCCAGTTGATGGGGAAGCAGCAGCACAGTGGAGCCCAGTTGATGGGGAAGCAGCAGCACAGTGAAGCCCAGTTGATAGGGAAGCAGCAGCACAGTGGAGCCCAGTTGATGGGGAAGCAGCAGCACAGTGGAGCCCAGTTGATGGGGGAGCAGCAGCACAGTGGAGCCCAGTTAATGGGGAAGCAGCAGCACAGTGAAGCCCAGTTGATGGGGAAGCAGCAGCACAGTGGAGCCCAGTTGATAGGGAAGCAGCAGCACAGTGGAACCCAGTTGATGGGGGAGCAGCACAGTGGAGCCAAGTTGATGGGGGAGCAGCAGCACAGTGAAGCCCAGTTGATGGGGAAGCAGCAGCACAGTGGAGCCAAGTTGATGGGGGAGCAGCAGCACAGTGGAGCCCAGTTGATGGGGGAGCAGCAGTACAGTGGAGCCAAGTTGATGGGGGAGCAGCAGCACAGTGGAACCCAGTTGATGGGGGAGCAGCAGCACAGTGGAGCCCAGTTGATGGGGGAGCAGCAGCACAGTGGAGCCAAGTTTATGGGGGAGCAGCAGCACAGTGGAACCCAGTTGATGGGGGAGCAGCAGCACAGTGGAGCCCAGTTGATGGGGGAGCAGCAGCACAGTGGAGCCCAGTTGATGGGGAAGCAGCAGCACAGTGGAGCCCAGTTGATGGGGGAGCAGCACAGTAGAGCCAAGTTGATGAGGGAGCAGCAGCACAGTGAAGCCCAGTTGATGGGGGAGCAGCGGCACAGTGGAGCCCAGTTGATGGGGGAGAAGCTCAGTGGAGCACAGAGTGTAGATGGAGACCTGTCACTGCCACACTTTACCCAGAAGCTGAAGAGCCAGGAGGTGGCAGAGGGACACCCCATCCGACTGGAGTGCAGGGTGGCAGGAAATCCTCAGCCACTGGTCAGGTAAGGAGAATGGTGCTAGGTGGAAGCCTGATTTGGTTGTGATCATATTGGTGATCAGTAGAATGAGACGGTTAACACCAGTGGTAGAACACAAGAGATTCATTGTGTGCATTAACAGTATAGTAAATATGACTGCTGCATGTTCCTCAACATAAACTTAAGTTTATTTATACGCTACTGTATATCTGTTTATCCTTTTATTAAGATCTCCAATGGTGTGTGTTACCCATTTGATGTAGTGGGTAAAGATCAGAACTCTGTCATCATACTACATTTAATGCTATCGTTGCAAGGCAGTTGATCCTCTTGTTGGTCTCACACCAACTTCCTTCACCTCTAAGGGAAGTGGATCTCCATGATGGAGACTTTTGAAATGATCCCCCTCGGGTAAGGGAGTCAAATCAAACACACTGACTCCAGTGGAGGCTGATGAGGGGAGGACGTCTCATAATAATGGATGGAACGAAGCAAATGAAATGGTATCAAACCATGTTTGATGTATTTGATACCATTCCACTGATTCCTCTCCAGCCATTACCACGAGCCCATCTTCCCTAGTTAAGTTGCTACCAACTTAATGTGACTGACTCCCCATTTGGACATGTGGTAACTTTGGAGTTTTGTTGTGAGAGGATTTGGATATATGGCGAAAAAGATCCAACTTAAACACTTGGGCACATACTCATATAGAGTGGTGTCTGTGGTAGGAAGCAGAGCCTTCAGTCAGAGATAGGGTTGCTCAATGGGTGTGGGAGTGGGATGTTGAGGGAGCGGGAGGTGGTAGGAGTTGAGAGCTGTAGGGTGTCGACAAGGCCTCCACAGAACACCTGCTGTGGGGTTGGGACAGTTACACTGTGTGTAACCACAGTAACCGATAAGCCTTGCGACCAGGTGCTAGTGGAGACATTGTCAGGTCAGGGAGTTTCTGCCTGGGCAGTCATTCTGCTCTTTACATTTTTTTTATTTTTACATAGCACCCCCTGGCTGTAGGGATTTGGACCAGTCCAACAGGAAACTAAGCTGAGACACTTTTCAAACATAAAATCATTTACTGTGCCCAATGGACTCAGGCTGTACAAGCCTATATTTGTTAATGTCTAGTTGAGGCCGGGCGTGGGGTTCATTTCGAAGAGAAGGCCTTCATCCTGCCTGGTTGAGGTTGACTAACAGAGTACAGAGGGTGAGAGGCCTGGGGCCGTGGTTCTGATGGTTCTCTCCTGTCCTGGTGAGCTATAAGGGGCCTCTTCCTCTGCTGTATAAATAGTCTCCAGGCCAACAGGAGCTAGGCCCTGAAACGTAAGCAATGTCATGACACAGCGTTTTCTGTCACTCTCCACCTCTTCACCTCTCCACACCTTCTTGGGAAATATGAAGGTTGTAGTGTAGTGTTGTATTTGACCAATAGGAGACAGTGGCCATGCCCGAATACCCATACTAGTGTACTGTACCACATACTTAAACTGCATACTCATTTCGGCGTTTGATGTAATAGAATTCACTAGTCCTTTCCGAGTCCATAAATTTACGCCCTGTACCAAAATGAAGGAATGGTGGGAGTCAATGCAATTGCGCATTAGATTAAGCATTCAGAGCACTATTTTAAAAATTTCACATACTATTTAGTATGCTAGTGTGATTATTCAGACACGGCCAGTGTAGCAATGCAGTCATGGAGAGGGGGAGAGTGAAAAGGAGAGCAAGAGGGGGAGAGGTTAATATGGGCTGAGACTGGAATATTGTTTTTGTTTTGTGTTTTCCCTAACCTATATACACACTGAACAAAAATATGAACGCAACATGCAACAATTTCAAAGATATTACTGGGTTACAGTTCAGATAAGGAAATCAGTCAATTGAATAAATTAATTAGGCCCTAATCTGTGGATTTCACATGACTGGGAATACAGATATGCATCTGTTGGTCACAGATCCCTTAACAAAAAAGGTATGGGCGTGGATCAGAAAACCAGTCAGTATCTGGTGTGACCACCATTTGCCTCATGCAGCGCAACATCACCTTCAAATAGAGTTGATCAGGCTGTTGATTGTAACCTGTAGAATGTTTTTCCACTCCTCTTCAATGTCTGTGTGAAGTTGCTGGATATTGGCGGGAACTGGAACACACTTACGTACACATCAATCCAGAGCATCCCAAACATGCTCAATGGGTGACATGACTGGTGAGTATGCAGGCCATGGAAGAAATGAGAAATGTTCAGCTTCCAGGAATTGTGTACAGATCCTTACGACATGGGGCCGAGCATTATCATGCTGAAACATGAGGTGATGGCGGTGGATGAATAGCACGACAATGAACCTCAGGATCTCTTCACAGTATCTCTGTGCATTCAAATTGCCATCGATCAAATGCAATTGTGTTCAAGGTCTGAAGCTTATGCCATGGCCATTCTATAACCCCTTGATGTCAACGTTCACAACGTTGACATCAGCAAACCACTCGCCCACGCAATACTATCTGCCATCTGCCATCTGCCAGTACAGTTGAAACTGGGATTCATCCGTGAAGAGCACACTTCTCCAGCGTGCCAGTGGCCATCGAAGGTGAACGTTTACCACTGAAGTCGGTTATGACGCCAAACTGCAGTCAGGTCACGATTATGCAAATTATCTTCCCTGAGACGGTTTCTGACAGTTTGTGCAGAAATGCATTGGTTGTGCAAACTCTCAGTTTCTTCAGCTGTCCGGGTGGCTGGTCTCAGACGATCCCGCAGGTGAAGAAGACGGATGTGGAGATCCTGGGCTGGCATGGTCACACGTGGTCTGCAGTTGTGAGGCCGGTTGGACGTACTGCCAAATTCGCTAAAATGACGGCTTATGGTAGAGAAATTAATATTCAAATCTCTGGCAACAGCTCTGGTGGACACTCATGCAGTCAGCATGCCAATTGCATGTTCCTTCAAAACTTGAGACATCTGTGGCATTGTGTTATGTGACAAAACTGTACATTTTAGTGTGGCTTTTAAAGGTAACCTGCACAGGGTAAACCTGTGTAATGATCATGCTGTTTAATCTGTTTTTTGATATGCCACACCTGTCAGGTGGATGGATTATCTTGGCAAAGGAGAAATGCTCACTAAACTAATTTGAGAAAAATAAGCTTTTTGTGTGTTTGGAACATTTCTGGGATCTTTTGTTTCAGCTCATGAAACATGGGACCAACACTTTACATGTTGCGTTCATATTTTTGTTCAGCATAGTTGATTTATGTGTGAATGTTGCTTGTAAAATCAGTCTGGGATTTTGATTTGGATGTTTAGAAGTCTTGAATTATATATGCATTGTTCATGTGGAACTGAGGTCTTGTTTACTTCAAGTCATAGGGATCTGGATAGAACGTCACACAGATGTTTTGTCACTTATTTCATCCTGCAGATACCCACTTTTAAGGCTTGACTTGTTTTCTGTCTATTGACACTAGGTGGCACTATGGTGTTTAAAATTCATAAAGATGTTGCATAATGACTTCACAGTCCCCAATGGAATTTGCAATGTCTAGGAAGTTCAAATGACATCCCAGTATTAAATGAATATGTTGACAACACGTCGAAGCAGATATGTAAGAACATCTACTGGTGTTGGTTTCACTGGTATGAACAAATGTCAGGGGTTTTCCACCTCAACATCCAGACAACTGCTTCAGTTGTGTATGTTTAGTGTGTTCTCCAGGTAAATGGATGGTGTATCAGGGTAAAAAGACTGAGCTAAGGCGTTTCATAAACACACTGTTCCTCTGCTCTTCATCCATCTCACTCACTAGGACAGACACACAATAACATTCAGAATTCCTCTGGGACTGGTGTGTGGTACAAAGAGAACAGGCCTCGTATCCTGGTGAAGACTATTCAAATCAAATCAAACTTTATTTGTCACATGCGCCGAATACAACAAGTGTAGACCTTACCGTGAAATGCTTACTTACAAGCCCTTAACCAACAGCGCAGTGCAAGAATAGTTTAGAAAATATTTACCAAATAAACTGAAGTAATAAATTGTAAAAAGTAAGATAATAAAATAACAATAACGAGGCTACAGGGGGTACCAGTACCGAGTCAGTGTGCGGGTTACAGGTTATAATAAACAGTGAGCAGCAGCAGTGTACAAAACAAATGGGGGGGTAAACGTAAATAGTCTGTTGCCATTTGATAAATTGCTCAGCAGTCTTATGGCTTGGGGGTAGAAGCTGTTAAGGAGATTTTGGTCCTAGACGTGGCGCTCCGGTACCGCTTGTCGTGCGGCAGCAGAGAAAACAGTCCATGACCTGGGTGACTGGAATCTTTGACAATTGTATAGGCTTTCCTCTGACACTTCCTGGATGGCAGAAAGCTTGGCCCCAGGGTACTGGGCCGTACGCACTACCCTCTGTAGCGCCTTACGGTCAGATGCCGAGCAGTTGCCATACCAGGCGGTGATGCAACTGGTCAGGATGCTCTCGATGGTGCAGCTGTAGAACTTTTTGAGGATCTGGGGACCCATGTCAAATCTTTTCAGACTCTTGAGGGGAAACAAGTTTTGTCGTGCTCTCTTCACGACTGTCTTGGTGCATTTGGACCATGATAGTTTGTTTGTGATGTGGACATCAAGGAACTAGAAACTGTCAACCCGCTCCACTACAACCCCGTCAATGTTAATGGGGGCCTGTTCGTCCCGCCTTTTTCTGTTGTCCACGATCTGCTCCTTTGTCTTGCTCACATTGATGGAGTTGCTGCTGTCTTGCCACCACACTGACCGTTCTCTGACCTCCCCCATATAGGCTGTCTCTTCATTGTGATCAGGCCTACCATTTGTGTCGTCAGCAAACTTAATGATGGTGTTGGAGACGTGTTTGGCCACGCAGTTGTGGGTGAACAGGGAGTACAGGAGGGGACTAAGTACACAATCCTGAGGGGCCCCTGTGTTGAGGATCAGTGTGGCAGACGTGTTGTTGCCTACCCTTACCACCTGGGGGCAGCCCATCAGGAAGCCCATCAGGAAGTCCAGAAGTCTTAGTCCCAGGGTCCTCAGCTTATTGATGAGCTTCGTGGGCACTATGGTGTTGAACGCTGAGCTGTAGTCAATGAACAGCATTCTCACATAGCTGTTCCTTTTGTCCAGGTGGGAAAGGGCAGTGTGGAGTGCGATTGAGATTGCGTCATCTGTGGAGCTGTTGGGTCGGTATGCAAATTGGAGTGAGTCTAGGGTATCCGGGAGAATGCTATTGATATGAGCCATGACCGGCCTTTCAAAGCATTTCATGGCTACTGACGTGAGTGCTACGGGGCGGTAATAATTTAGGCAGGTTACCTTCGCTTCATTGGGCACAGGGACTATGGTAGTCTGCTTGAAACATGTAGGTGTTACAGACTTGGTCAGGGAGAGGTTTAAAATTTCAGTGAAAACACTTGCCAGTTGGTCCGCGCATGTTTTGAGTACATGTACTGGTAATCCGTCTGGCCCCGCGGCTTTGTGAATGTTGACCTGTTTAAAAGTCTTACTCATATCGGCTACCAAGAGAGTTAACACACAGCCATCCAGAACAGCTGGTGCTCTCGTGCATGCTTCAATGTTGCTTGCCTCGAAGCGAGCATAAAAGACATTTAGCTCATCTGGTAGGCTCGTGTCACTGGGCATCTTGCATCTGAGTTTCCCTTTGTAGTACTTAATCGTTTTCAAGCCCTGCCACATCCGACGAGCATCAGAGCCGGTGTAGTAGGATTCAATCTTAATCCTGTATTGACGCTTTGCTTGTTTGATGGTTTGTCTGAGGGTATAGCGGGATTTCTAATAAGCGTCCGGATTAGTGTCCCACTCCTTGAAAGCGGCAGCTCTAGCCTTTAGCTCAATGCAGATGTTGCCTGTAATCCATGGCTTCTGGTTGGGAAATGTATGTACGGTCACTGTGGGGACGACGTCAGGAAAATGTTGAGTACGAGAAAATTCTACAAAGTATTTCTGGTTCTGGACTGGCCCTAGTTCTGTAATACACCATGGTCCAAACACACTAAGACAGTCGTGAAGAGGGCACGACAAAGCCAATTCCCCCTCAAGAGACTGAAAATATTTGGCATGGGTCCTCAGATCCTCAAAATGTTCTACAGCTGCACCATCAAGAGCATCCTGACTGGTTGCATCACTGCCTGGTATGGCAACTGCTCGGCCTCCGACCACAAGGTACTACAGAGGGTAGTGTACATCACTGGGACCAAGCTTCCTGCCATCCGAGACCTCTATATCATGCGGTGTCAGAGGAAGGCCCTAAAAATTGTCAAAGACGCCAGCCACCCTAATCATAGACTGTTCTCTCTGCTACCGCACGGCAAGTGGTATCGGAGTGCCAAGTGAAGGTCCTAAAGGCTTCTTAACAGATTCCACCCCAAGCCATAAGACTCCCATTACAGCTAATCAAATGGCTACCCAGACCCCTCTTATATGCTGCTGCTACTCACTGTTTATAATCTATGCATAGTCACTTTACCTCTACCTGTACATATACATGTACATATTACCTCAATTACCTCGACTAACCGGTGCCCCCGCACATTGACTCTGTACCGGAACCCCCTGTATATAGCCTTGCCCGTTATTTTACTGCTGCTGTTACATTTTTGTTACCTTTGTTATCTATTTTCTATATTTTACTTATCTATTTTTTACTTAACACATTTAGTTTTTTCTTAACTTCTTAAAGCATTGTTGCTTAAGGGCTTGTAAGTCAGCATTTCACTGTAAGGTCTATGGTTGTATTTGGCGCATGTGGCAAGTAAAATTTGATTTGATTTGAGAGGTCATATCCCCTCCTACATTGCAGACAAGGAATGAGTAACATCTTCATTCGAGCTGTACAGGGATCTTATACCTCTACAATACACCCAATCAGTTCCAGGTGTGGAGAGGCATGCCAGTATGTAAACATTGGGTTTGGCATAGCAGACAGTGTAATTTGCACAAAGGCCTTGTAGGCGCTGTATGTATGTATGGATTTATGCATGCAGGGTTTGTTTACATAGGCCAAGTGGGGTCTGCATGTGTGTGAGGATTTTAAGGATGAAGTTACCTCCCTGCCTGTGTGAGGATTTTAAGGATGAATATACCTCCCTGTGTGTGTGTGTCACAGTCACATCTGTTCCCTGCGGTTGTACCCCAGGAGTTGCAGAGGGGATGTGTTTTGGGAAATACACTGTAATCTGATATCAGGGGTGATATGCTAAGGAAAAGTATCACATGGATGCAGTGAACAACGGCTATCTCACTGCCTAGCAGTTAAAGGTGATGATGGTTCATCAAAATGTACAGAATGTTTAGCATTTAGCCTGCATATTCCTTACTATTTAATTACAATATTTTAAGAAAGACATACCAATAAACCAAACACACACAACCACAGAGGAAACTTGAGGAAGATGAGAAGCTAGAGAGGAATTTTGCGATGAAATCCAAACAAGGGAGCTTTTCCATCACCAGGAGCACACGGCATTCCCTACGCTGAGGTTGGAATTTGTCATCAAATATAGGATTCTTGTTTAAATTAAAAGCTCATATTTGCACAGCCAATGTTAACTTTTTTCCCCCTCCTTGTGTAACAGATAACTCAGCTATAGCTGTAATCCATATGGTACCATAGGGCTTCGGTCCTCATCCTCATATATTGAGACAACTGGACAGACATGGGTAGATGTGAGATTCAAATGAGAAAAGAGAGAGTGAGAGTGGAGGGGGAATAAAGGAGATGTTGGCAGAGTGTGATGTTGCTAGTAGTAAAGAGATAGATACCTGGCTGTGGAGATAGCCTTGGTAATATGGACAATGTTTCTTATCTGTCATAGCAACTTCTTAGGAAGGTCATGATTTTTTATTTATTTTTTAGTTCACCTTTATTTAACCAGGTAGGCCAGTTGAGAACAAGTTCTCATTTACAATTGCGACATGGCCAAGATAAAGCAAAGCAGTGACAAAAACAACAACACAGAGTTACACATGGAATAAACAAACGTACAGTCAATAATACAATAGAAGAATCTATGTACAGTGTGTGCAAATGTAGTAAGATTAGGGAGGTAAGGCAATAAATAGGCCATAGGCCATAGTGGCGAAATAATTACAATTTAGCAGTAGCACTGGAGTGATAGATCTGCAGATGATGATGTGCAGGTACAGATACTGGGGTGGAAAAGAGCAAAAAAATAAATAACAATATGGGGATGAGGTAGTTGGGTGTGCTATTTACATATAGGCTGTGTACAGGTACAGTGATCGGTAAGCTAGTCTGACAGCTGATGCTTAAAGTTAGTGAGGGAGATATGCGGCAGGGTAGCCTAGTGGTTAGAGCGTTGGGCTAGTAACCGGAAGGTTGCAAGTTCAAACCCCCAAGCTGACAATCTGTCGTTCTGCCCTTGAACAGGCAGTTAACCCACTGTTCCCAGGCCGTCATTAAAATTAAGAATTTGTTCTTAACTGACTTGCCTGGTTAAATAAAGGTAAAAAAAAAAATATGTCTCCAGCTTCAGTGATTTTTGCAATTCGTTCCAGTCATTGGCAGCAGTGAACTGGAAGGAAAGGTGGCCAAAGGGGGTGTTGGCTTTGGGGATGACCAGTGAATTATACCTGCTGGAGCGCGTGCTATGGGTGGGTGTTGCTATGGTGACCAGTGAGCTGAGATAAGGTGGGGCTTTACCTAGCAAGGACTTATTGATGACCTGGAGCCAGTGGGTTTAGCGACGAATATGAAGCGAGGGCCAGCCAACGAGAACATACAGGTCGCAGTGGTGGTTAGTATATGGGGCTTTGGTGACAAAATGGATGGCACTGTGATAGACTACATACAATTTGCTGAGTAGAGTGTTGGAGGCTATTTTGTAAATGACATCGCCAAAGTCAAGGATCGGTAGGATGGTCAGTTTTACGAGGGTATGTTTGGCAGCATGAGTGAAGGAGGCTTTGTTGTGAATTAGGAAGCCAATTCTAGATTTAATTTTGGATTGGAGATGCTTAATGTGAGTCTGGAAGGAGAGTTTACAGTCTAACCAGACACCTAGGTATTTGTAGTTGTCCACATATTCTAATTAAGAACTGTCCAGAGTAGTGATGCTAGGCGGGCGGGCGGGTACGGGCAGCAATCGGTTGAAGAGCATGCATTTAGTTTTACTTACATTTAAGAGCAGTTGGAGGCCATGAAAGGAGTGTTACAAGGCGTTAAAGCTCGTTTGGAGGTTAGTTAACACAGTGTCCAAGGAAGGGCCAGATGTATACAGAATGGTGTCGTCTGCATAGAAGTGGATCAGAGAATCACCAGCAGCTAGAGCGACATCATTGATATATACAGAGAAGAGTGTCGGCCCGAGAATTGAACCCTGTGGCACCCCCATAGAGACTGACAGAGGTCTGGACAACAGGCCCTCCGATTTGACACACTGAACTCTATCATAGAAGTAGTTGGTGAACCAGGCGAGGCAGTCATTAGAGAAACCAAGGCTGTTGAGTCTGCTGATAAGATTGATTATAACAAGCACATCAACTGCTAATCTTATCAAATGAGATACCAGCACAGATACTAAATAGATAGCTTTTCCTTCCTTCCTGCCCCCCCCCCCCCCCCCCCCCCCCACCCTATGGCATGCTTGTCTCAAAAGGCATTCTCACGCACCCACATTTTCTATGTGCTATTTTCCCTACCATTTGTTCCTCATTACACTAATTTCATTATATAATTTACTCTCTAGTGTGAGTGTGTTCTCAGGTGTGTACATGAATGTGTGTGTGTGTGTGTGTGTGTGTGTGTGTGTGTGTGGTGTGTTTGCATAGGTGTGGTGTGTTTGTATCTCCCTCATTTTAAAGCTAATTTCCCATGATGGGGTTGCCAGGTCTTGGCAAGAGATCCCCAGTCTTCACCTCTAAAAAGGCCTTTTGTACATTCACTCTCAGGGTAATGAATTGGTGATGAGCTAGTAGTGTCAACATTTTACATTCCCACTGGGAGAGGCATTCCTGTTGGCTGGGCGCAGTCTCCCGTGGTCATGGGCGACTGCAGCTGTCTGTGGTCTTGGTGCGAGAGTCCTACGGTCCCTGAGCGCGTGGTATTCAGTGTACACTCCAGCTCCTCAACCTTTTTTTACATTTTTAAATTAGATTTTTGTTTAATATAACCTTTATTTAACTAGGCAAGTAAGTTAAGAAAAAAATCTTATTTACAATGACGGCCTACACCGGCCAAACCCGGATGACGCTGGGCCAATTGTGCGCCCCCCCATGGGACTCCCAATCATGGCCAGTTGTGATACAGCCTGTGATACACTAGTTTATACTGAGAGAGAGGCCTGTTTGACATCAGGACAGTGCGTGTGTCTGTGTGTGTGTGTGTGCATATGTGTGTGTCAGGGACACCTCCTCTAAAGTTATGGTTATATTCGCAGCGGGGTTGTTTTTTTTATGTGAAATTTTGTGCCTTCTTCCCTTGTTTTCCTGTATAAAGTGCAGCCAGTACAGCATTACAGAGAGAGTGAGGGGGAGAGGGCAAACTCCACTGAACTAGTTTCAGTGTATTGAATCACTTGTGAGTTTCTGGATTTTGGGTGAACTTCTCTTTTAATGATTCCAGCTTTAATTGTTGTGTGTTTGATGTGTTATTTAAAGGCTTTCTGTTTAATGTTCTTTCTTGTCATCACCATAACTGCTTGTCGTGCAAACAAAGCATTTTCTAAACTGGTCTTGGAGTAGAGAGTCGGTAGTGAGACGTAGAAGGAGACAGCTGTGGGGAAGCATCCTTGGCTGCACGGGATAAACCAAACACACAACCACAGAGGAAACTTGAGGAAGATGAGAAGCTAGAGAGGAATTTTGCGATGAAATCCAAACAAGGCAGCGTTTCCATCACCAGGAGCACACGGCATTCCCTACGCTGAGGTTGGAATTTTTTATTCAAATATAGGATTTCTGTTTAAATTAAAAGCTCATATTTGCACAAGCAATATTTACTATTTTTCCCTCCTAGTGTGACAGATAACTCAGCTATAGCTGTAATCCATATCTGTTACATCATATGGTACCATAGGGCTTCGGTCCTCATCCTCATATATTGAGACAACTGGACAGACATGGGGGGGGGGTTAAAAGAGATGTTTGCAGAGTGCGATGTTGCTGTAGTAGTAAAGAGATACATTAGCCCTTCCTCTTTCTTTCCGTTTAACAGCTATAGTATGAGGTCATAGCATCCAGCCGACCAGCCCACTACCAACCTATGACGTAGTGGGACTGTAATGCTGCTGCTGACTGTTTGGCCCATTTTAGGATGGCTGTCATTTTTACATCTGCCTCAGGGTCTCGTTTCATCTCCTATGTTGGAGCGCCAGCTGGCGTTTTCATACCTTTTGTTAGCAGTGCATGAGAATGATGTCAAATCGTAGTTCTCAATAATAACAAAGCTTAGGATAGTGATAATCAATAGATTCAGCCGCGGTCCGGAATATAATTACAAATCATTTGTAGACTGCAAATTGGCCTCAAGAAGCCCAAGCGTGGCAATGCTTTGGAACAGATTTCCAGAATTAAAATAACTTGGAGCTGATTCGCTGGTGTTTGTGCAGTCGTTTTATTGTTTGCAGGCATATGTGAAAGTTATTATTACTCACAGGTAGTTGTCACTATGCTGTGGGTTGAAGGATGTGTGTGTGTGTGTGTGTGTGTGAATATGTGTGTGTAAATACATGAGTAGATGTGTTCTGGTAGTTAACACCATGCTGTTTGCGAATGTAGTGAGGCAACAGTGTAAGAGCAATCGTCAGTCAATCCATATGCTCATACAGTGCATCATTACTGCCACTTTCATACAGTATGTTTGATGTGCAGAGATGTGGGGTAGTGGTAATACTCCCTGGCACCAATCACATGTAGACTCCCCACTGGAGACCGGGGTTCAATCCCTGCGTCTGAGCTTCCCTATGTTGATCCCACCTACCTGTATCCCCCTCTGAATTCCAAAGTGTGTCAATAAAAGTGTGAAATACCATTAAAAACCTTGAACAGAGGGGTGCACACATAAGTACAGTAAACTGGCATGTCAGCAGTAAATCCTTCAGATGGACACGTGTCACTGTTGTTCGTCAGTGTGTGTTAACAGCAGGCATGACCATGTGAGCTGTTGGTTCCCAGCCTTACTTCTGGCCCTGGGCTGGAGATAGGGTGTGAAGTTTGGAGGTGAGACTTTTCCAGTTCCGCTGTCTGGCAGCCTGGAGCATCAAGGACAAGGAGGGTCCTCCTGTGCTCGGTCACTTATCACCACACACAAACAGCTTCGCTAATGCTATTTACACATTTTGTTTTGCCTGTAATTCTATGACCATGTCTATTTGTGCTAACATTATAGCTGATATTGAGGGTAATCCTGATGTCTGTGGTATATGGTCAACTCAGGGTCTGTACACAAAATGACTAACTTACCAAATCAGAGAGAGAAAAATGAGGAGTGAGGAGAGAGAGGGTAAAGAGAGAATGCAAAGGGAGGTAGATAGGGAGAGGAGGAGAGACAGGGGAAAGAGAGAATTCAAAGGGAGGTAGATAGGGAGAGGAGGAGAGACAGGGGAAAGAGAGAATTCAAAGGGAGGTAGATAGGGAGAGGAGGAGAGAGGGTAAAGAGAGAATTCAAAGGGAGATAGATAGGGAGAGGAGGAGAGAGGGTAAAGAGAGAATTCAAAGGGAGATAGATAGGGAGAGGAGGAGAGAGGGTAAAGAGAGAATTCAAAGGGAGATAGATAGGGAGAGGAGAAGAGAGAGGGGGATTAAGCGTTAGATTTATATAAGTGCATTAGTGAGAGACAGTTTGGAGAGTTGAAAGTAAAATACCAGACTTGACATAAAGTGTGTTGGAGCCAGACAAAGGCAGCAGTCGTCACGACCCGTTGGAGGCGGGTAATGCTATAGACTAGCTACAGACAGTACAGAAGGACAAGGGACAGGACCATACATCTCCCACAGCTTCTTCAGATACTCTGTGTGTCCTCCGTTCCAGTTCAGCTCTCAGGGTAAACACTTAGAAATGCACTTACCTCCCATCATCTGGAAACACTGATCGCATCTCATCACATACTCACTGACATACACACTAGCGTAGCGCAGCATTCATCAGCTAACGTACAGTATGTCCAAAGTACCCCTAAAGCACACAGATTGCACACAGACCCCTCAAGCACATACAAACTACACCTCAAACACAAAGTTACAAGCACGTTTCTGGAACACACTTATAGAACCATGATAGATCTTATGAACTTGGACGAAAGGAGATTGGGATATACTTGAACACGTCACATCTCCTAATCTTGATCCGAACAGAAGAGTTACAGTTCTGAGATCAGTTCACTGTGTGTTGTGAGTCAGAGGTGAGGGCCTGTTCTACAGCTAGGCCTGATACTGTACAGCATAGAGCTACATTCCTGGGCTCACCTGCATAATGACTCCCTCCAGCCACTCATCATGCTTGATAAGGCACCACCATTAGATTCAGCTTACAGTAAGATGCCTTTTGATGTGTGATATTTTGGGCTGTTTGTCTTGGGCTGGATTCCTGTGCGGCTCCCAGGACCCAGTGTTTGAAGCCTTGTAAGGCTTGATTCAATTATCTGTCTGATATTTAAAAAGGAGGAATTCTTCATGGAATTACTGTGTGTAGACTGTGTGACTGCCAGTGTGAGTAACTGATGGTTTGTAAAACAGTGTGTGTGTGTGTGTGTGTGTGTGTGTGTGTGTGTGTGTGTGTGTGTGTGTGTGTGTGTGTGTGTGTGTGTGTGTGTGTGTGTGTGTGTGTGTGTGTGTGTGTTTATCTATTTTATCTATTTTAACATACCATGTGTTTTTATGTGTTTGACTATGTGTTCATTTGAATGTGAATGTGCAAGCTTGTGTCAGTCTATGTGAGTGTACAAGCCTGTTTTATGACCAGACGAGGGTGAGACTCATAAAACCAAGGTTTGGTTTTTCCTCCCAGAACCATGTCCATGTGACAGGATTACAGCTGTACACGTTAAACTGTCTCACTCAGACTCAGGAGAGGTATCTCCATCTCTATCTCTCTTTTCTCATTTTCTCTTCTCTCCACCATTGTCATGATCTCCATTCCTCGTTTTCTCCTCCTCCAGCTCTCTGTCCCTGTTTCCCATTCCCCCGTCTCCTCCCTCTCTGCATGCACAGCCACAGTTTTTCTGTGACCCAGACCCACAGGTCAGTGATAAGGCACTATGTTTGGGGATGATGTCATATAGACAGTAGTATTTGGGGTGTCCGTGTGGGGGTATTAATTTTCATGTAAAGGGTAGGGTGAGACGTCTCATGTGTCTGTGCATTAAGAGAGGGGGAGGTTACAGAGTAATATATCTGCTGTTGCTCCCTGTCATCTCTCTCAACCAAGAGATAACAACAACATACAGGATCACTTCATAGTTATCTATAGAGGGCACATTCATTTTTTTTCCAGCATTTTATCAGTGTTCATCCTTTTTTAAGCATCTACTGTGTATCAAGCTTTTTTTGTCAGCAGATAGACAGTAGATAACTGTCTTAAGTTTTAAACAAGGACTTCTGATGACTCAGAGTTATAGCTGTTTAGATGTAGGCTATAGCTCCTCTTAGTCAACACGTTTCTCAGAGTTCATAGTGAGGAACACGTTTAACATGGCGCCGGATTTCTGAGACAGTCTGTCATTGAAGGTGGTTTTCTTAAAGGAGCAGTGCAGTCAAAAACGTGATTTCCCTGTTTTTTTCATATATTTCCACACTATGTTGTAGAAGATTCTGTGATGGATGTAACTTTTTTTTTTTTAAGTTCATTTTAGTGTAAGAGCTGTTTGAAAAGACTGCCTGAAATTTCTGCTTGCTTTGCATGGGTGGGGTTTTGGACTGCCTGGCGACATCATCAGGCGGTAAATGTTTGTTGATCATACTTATTCTACAGTTATAAGTAAGTAGTTATAGTAAGTAGTTTATCATCTGATTGTTATTATATTTAGAAAGCATTTCAGTCATTTCAAGGCATATTCCTCCACTTTTGTTGAATAGAAAAAAACATATATGTGATTTTTAGTATTTTAATATTTTAATAATATTTGTACTATGCACTTGAGCTTGTGTCCTCAAAAGTCAGTACATCTCAGCAATTTATAACCATTTTTTTTACCAGAAAGGTGAGGTCCAGAACTTTCTAGAACTATGCGGCATTACTAGTTATTGTTTATTGCCATCCCATGAATGTTTCATTTTTTGGGGTATGTCTATTTAGCTACACATTTATAGAAATCTAAATTTTGCCATAACGTTCATCAATAGACCAAATAAGAAAGAGAGTTTGCCCTCCTCTCTGCCATTAACAGCTAGTTTTTAGGTTATATATCCCTCCCATTAGGCTCATCCAATTAGGCCCCTCAGACCACTCCCAGACAGTCCTAGCAAAATTCTTGCTTGAGAAATTGCTTTTTGCTAAGCAGCTATTTTTGTTTCTGTTTAACATAATAATTGAAAACATCTCAGTAAGATACATTATTATTACCCTGAAATGATTTGATGTTGAGATAAAAACTGCTTTGGACCTTTAATTTGTGGGGAACATCTGAGAGAAAGATAAAGAGAAAGATAAAAAATAGTTAGACATTTGCATCATGCTGAAGCCAGGGATCAATGCAGACACAGAGTGCTCATTATTCTGTATTTTCTTGGATAGTCACCTGTTGAAGTGTCCTGGTATTAAGGAATGCTTTTCCCTAATTTGAGCTCATGATTCCTTTTTTTGTTCAAGCTGGGCTGAAATGCATTTGGGTATGCTTTCTAGGACTCACCATTACTGCTCCAATCACTGGGTGTTTTAAACTTGTGTTTCAAATGTGTTCAGGAAGTTTCAATGGTTTTTAACCCCATTCTCCTGGATTCCTGTCTTTCCTCCTTACAGAGGAGGGGTGCCACAGGGTTAAATTCTCGGGCCGACTCGCTTCTCTGTATACATCAATGATGTCGCTTTTGCTGCTGGTGATTCTCTGATCCACCTCTATGCAGACGACACCATTCTGTATACTTCTTCCCCCCCTTTGGACACTGTGTTAACAAGCTTCCAGACAAGCTTCAATGCCATACAACTCTCCTTCCGTGGCCTCCAACTGCTCTTCAACCGATCACTGCCCGCACCTGCCCGCCCGTCCAGCATCACTACTCTGGACGGTTCTGACGTAGAATATGTGGACAACCACAAATACACAGGTGTCTGGATAGACTGTAAACTCTCCTTCCAGACTCACATTAAGCATCTCCAATTAAAAATTACATCTAGAATCGGCTTCCTATTTCACAACAAAGCATCCTTCACTCATGCTGCCAAACTTACCCTCGTAAAACTGACCATCCTACCGATCCTCGACTTCAGCGATGTCATTTATAAAATAGCCTCCAACATTCTACTCAACAAATTGGATGCAGTCTATCACAGTGCCATCCATTTTGTCACCAAAGCCCCATATACTGCCCACCACTGCGACCTGTATGCTCTCGTTGGCTGGCCCTCGCTTCATACTCGTCGCTAAACCCACTGGCTCCTGGTCACCCACTGGCTCCAGGGTAAAGCCCCCGCTTATCTCAGCTTACTGGTCACCATAGCAGCACCCACTCGTAGCACGCGCTCCAGCATGTATATCTCACTGGTCACCCCCAAAGCCAATTCCTCCTTTGGCCGCGTTTCCTTCCAGTTCTCTACTGCCAATGACTGGAACGAACTGCAAAAATCACTGAAGCTGGATACTCATATCTCCCTCACTAGCTTTAAGCACCAGCTGTCAGAGCAGCTCACAGATCACTGCACCTGTACATAGCCCATCTGTAAATAGCCCATCCAACTACCTCATCCCCATACTGTATTTATTTATTTATCTTTCTCCTTTGCACCCCAGGACCTCTACTTGCAAATTCATATTCTGCACATCTACCATTCCAGTGTTTAATTGCTATACTGTAATTACTTCGCCACCATGGCCTAGTTATTGCCGTAACTCCCTTATCTTACCTCATTTGCACTCACTGTATATAGACTTTTTGTTTGATTTTTTTCTACTGTATTATTGACTGTATGTTTTGTTTATTCCATGTGTAACTCTGTGTTGTCAAACTGCTATGCTTTATCTTGGCCAGGTTGCAGTTGTAAATGAGAACTTGTTCTCAACTTGCCTACCTGGTTAAATAAAGGTGAAATAAAAAATGTTAAAAAGGTAAATCAAATAAAAGGGGTGATCTATCAAACACTGTATACCACCACCATCAGGAAGCAGAGGAGGTTGGGCTATGGGTGCAGATGTGTGCATGTGTGTGTGCGTGTGTGTGTGCGTGTAAGTATTTGTGTATGCCTGTGTTTATGTGTGTGTGGGAAGGTTTTTGCTGTCATGGGCTCCAGATGGCCCTAAGTGTCTGTCACTTCCTCCTTGTTAAAAGTCTACCCCACTCTTCACAAATAGGCAGTAGTCAAATTAGATGTTTGATTGAGCCAGAAACATCTAAGGGTGTTGGAGGAATAAGACATTGAATGGAATGACAGATGACAGAGGTCAGGGGTCACATTCATTGGTCTAAGGATAGTTCTACAGGAGACCCAGAGCCTATAGCATGTGACCTGGTCATGGATCAGGCTACTCTTTGTTGCTGTGTTCCATGTACTGTATGTCAGCAGAGCTGAAGTTGCTGCGACGGCAGAAACCGTAGTTAAGTCCACCTTATGGTCTGAAAGCCTGCTATGAACTTTCCCTTTCTCTTATCCTTCGCTGACCTGGTAGATGGAAACAGAAGATGGTTCTTGAAATCTCTCTACATTTTAAATTCTCACATCAGGCATTTTTACGACATCCACTTGTTTGTTTCACCTTAGCTGAAAACGTGGCATCCTCTCCTCTCCATGTTGAGATCATAAGTCCGTTTAGAGGTTAGAAAATGTTTAAACGTGTTTTCCTAGATGTCTGTTTTGTTGTATTACATTTGCAATTCATTGCATATTTGTTGTAATTTCTGCTCCCATCGAAGTGGACTTCATGAGTGGTCCAACTTATTTTTGTTTGTGTCAGTTGGTTTCCTTGGGGAATGTGGAGTTTGTCATGATGATGACATTGTATGATATCTTGCTACACTGACTTGACCCTTTTAAAAAGCTAAATAGCCTATTCTGTGTAAATGGGTTTGCCTACGTGTAAGCAAGAGTGTACATGTTTGTTTATGGGTGTTTCCATATGAAGTGGGTGTGTAATGTGATAGTGCTTGTGTTGGGCAATGTGGATACTGTATTGTACGTGTGTTTTCCATAAGGCAATGGCTGTTCATAGGGAGGAGGCTCTTCATGCTCAGTCAGTTGACTAACATCTTGTAAAGTCCTGATGCTCTCAGCCAGAACCATCTCTTCCAGTTCTAAAGGATCTCTCTCTTCCTGAACCAAGCCTCCCTGAACACTGTGTTATAGCCCTAATGATTACAGAGGGGGGAGGCCAGGTTCTATACAGACCAGAGAGCACTCAGCAACAGCAGGCCTGAGGTTGAACTACTGTGGGCCAGCCTATTATTAGTAATGGGAACATCCAGAAATAGTCAAACTCATTGTCTCATTTACCTGTGTTTTATGTTCACTTAAGCTGGAGGATACACACACAGTTATGTTCATGTCTTTATCACAGTAGCGTAGCTCCAATGGAATGGATATGAAACCAAACCCTTTCTTGAGAAACAATTTGGTTTCTCAAGAAAGAACTAGACACTCTAATGTACTTGTCCTCTTGCACAGTTGTGCACCGGGGCCTCCCACTCCTCTTTCTATTCTGGTTAGAGACAGTTTAAGCTGTTCTGTGAAGGGAGTAGTACACAGCGTTGTACGAGATCTTCAGTTTCTTGGCAATATCTCGCATGGAATAGCCTTCATTTATCAGAACAACAATAGACTGACAAGTTTCAGAGGAAAGTTCTTTGTTTCTGGCCATTTTGAGCCTGTAATCAAACCCACAAATACTGATGCTCCAGATACTCAACTAGTATAAAGAAGGACAGTTTCATCGCTTCTTTAATCAGGACAACAGTTTTCAGCTGTGCTAACATAATTGCAAAATGGTTTTCTAATCATCATTTAGCCTTTTAAAATGATAAACTTGGATTAGCTAACACAACCTGCCATTGGAACACAGGAGTGATGGTTGCTGATTATGGGCTTCTGTACACATATGTAGATATTCCAGAAAAAAATCGACCATTTCCAGCTACTAGCTAATAATCATTTACAACATTACCTATGTTTACACTGTATTTCTGATCAATTTGATGTTTTTTAATGGACAAAAAATGTGCTTTTCTTTCAAGAACAAGGACATTATAAAGTGACCCCAAACTTTTTAACGGTAGTGTACATACATATCAAATATTGTTAAACAATCGATTTTCAGGACAAACACTTAAAATGAATGATTATGGAAAACAAAACCTGTATGCGAATATTCAAAGTAATTATGAAAGTTATTATATTTCATTAATCACTTAAACCCCCGCTGTTCATTTTCTATGCATAGTCACTTTACCCCAACCTACATGTACAAATTACCTCAACAAACCTGTACCCCCGCACATTGACTTGGTATCGGTACCACCCGTATATTGGTACCACCTCGTTATTGTTATTTTATTGTGCTACTTTTTAAACTTTTGTTTATTTATAAATATTTTCTTAACTCTATTTTCTTAAAACTGCATTGTTGGTTAAGGGCTTGTAAGTAAGCATTTCACAGTAAGGTACACTATACAATATACCTGTGGTATTCGGCACGTGACAAAAAAAAATGTGTGACTACATTTCCCAGAATGCACCAGTAACCCTCAAGTTGACCCTGACGCCTTCAAAAGGAAGCCAAACAAATTAAATGACCCGTGGAAATACATAGTAACTAGCTATTCTATCCACAAAGGTTACAAGAGTATATGAACATTGTTTACAGAGAAAAGTTATATATTTTGGTAGTGTGATCTGTCAGATTGAATGGCACTCATGTTCTGAGTGGAATTTCTTTGAATTGCACTGAATTTAAATCTACTTCCTGTCACTCAAACTCAAATACTAATTCTACAACATGTGAGGTGTGGCGAATTCAATTAGAATCAACTCATGAGTTCAACAGGAGTCAAATCTAAAATTCTGAATTGAGCCCAACCCTGACCCACACACACACTCTCACTCTCTCTCTCTCTCTCTCTCTCTCTCTCACACACACACACACACACACACACACACACACACACACACACACACACACACACACACACACACACACACACACACACACACACACACACACACACACACACACACTGTCTATAGTATCAACCCCTCCTAGCAACAAGTACCATAAATAATTCCACCTGCTGCTTCGTCCCAGTGGCAGCCACTCAGACGGCGCCTCCATTGACACACACAGACCAAAATATCACTGGGCAATTCACCCAACGCTGTAAACCCCAAAACCTGAACCCCTGCTGAGCATTTCATTGAGTGAAAAACTACACCCTTTCATTCTGCATTTGATGTTAGCTCTTGTATCAGGCCTTGCCCCAGTGCACTAGAGAAACCTCAACCACTTTACTTTATGTTAACTGTACAGTCAGGATGGGCAAAAAATACTAAATACAATTACAAAATACCATAAAGATCAATGTATCAAAAATAAACTTCCAAATACTTATATTTAATACAGTGACTGTGATATGTTGTTGTTTATCTACCTCAGTTGAATGCACTGACTTGTAAGTCAGTCTTGATAAGTGTGTCTGTTAATGACCAAAATGTAAATGTATATGTGAAAACGAACATACCAAAATGAACTGCAAAGCACACTGGGTATTATTATTAGGGCTGAGTTCATTAGAATAATACTCAGTATGCTTTCTAATTGTTAATTTGTGCATATACATTTACATTTAGATCATTTAGCTCGTATTACACCATAGTGCCATCAGACATCTGATACCATGTGGGGTGAAAGGGGGCCACAAAATGGTGAACCGCTATAAAAAATGGTATAGAAAATGTTTATGTATTTTGAAAATACAAATTACAACTCTTGAAAGTATCTTGTTACAAAATACATTAGAGTGTAGTTTAGCCCAGTGTAATGCAAAATACATTAGAGTGTAGTTTAGCCCAGTGTAATGCAAAATACATTAGAGTGTAGTTTATCCCAGTGTAATGCAAAATACATTAGAGTGTAGTTTAGCCCAGTGTAATGCAAAATACATTAGAGTGTAGTTTAGCCCAGTGTAATGCAAAATACATTAGAGTGTAGTTTAGCCCAGTGTAATGCACAATACATTAGAGTGTAGTTTAGCCCAGTGTAATGCAAAATACATTAGAGTGTAGTTTAGCCCAGTGTAATGCAAAATACATTAGAGTGTAGTTTAGCCCAGTGTAATACAAAATACATTAGAGTGTAGTTTAGCCCAGTGTAATGCAAAATACATTAGAGTGTAGTTTAGCCCAGTGTAGTAATTGAGTAATTGAAATATTTATTTTTAATACATTTGCAAAAACCTATTTTCATTTTGTCATTATGGGGTACTGTGTGTAGATTGATGAGGAAAACAATGAATTTAATACATTTTAGAATAAGGCAGTAATGTAACAAAAGTTGGAAAAAGTCAAGGGGTCTGAATAATTTCCGAATGCACTGTACATATTTCACATACATGTAACAGAAATACTGCCCATCTCTGTGTACAGTAAGCGTTTGGAGTGTGAGGGCTGTAGCCAGTCTCAGGGCTGGGTGTGTGTGTTGTACAGGACATGATCAGGCAGGGTTCACAGCCATCTGTCCCTTACTGACCAGGTGATATGCGCTCTAAATGGGTCTAGTTCCATCATAACTAATCAAATCAAATGTATTTATAAAGCCCTTCTTACATCAGCTGATATCTCAAAGTGATGTACAGAACCCCAGCCTAAAACCCCAAACAGCAAGCAATGCAGGTGTAGAAGCACGGTGGCCAGGAAAAACTCCCTAGAAAGGCCAAAACCTAGGAAGAAACCTAGAGAGGAACAAGGCTATGAGGGGTGGCCAGTCCTCTTCTGGCTGTGCCGAGTGGAGATTATAACAGAACATGGCCAAGATGTTCAAATGTTCATAGATGACCAGCAGGGTCAAATAATAATAATCACAGTGGTTGTCGAGGGTGCAACAGGCCAGCACCTCAGGAGTAAATGTCAGTTGGCTTTTCAATAGCTGATCATTGAGAGTATCTCTTCCTCTCCTGCTGTCTCTAGAGAGTTGAAAACAGCAGGTCTGGGACAGGTTGAACGTCCGGTGAACAGGTCAGGGTTCCATAGCCGCAGGCAGAACAGTTGAAACTGGAGCAGCAGCACGGCCAGGAGGACTGAGGACAGCAAGGAGTCATCAGGCCAGCTAGTCCTGAGGCATGGTCCTAGGGCTCAGGTCCTCCGAGAGAGAGAGAGAGAGAGAGAGAGAGAGAGAGAGAGAGAGAGAGAGAGAGAGAGAGAGAGAGAGAGAGAGAGAGAGAGAGAGAGAGAGAGAGAGAGAGAGAGAGAGAGAGAGAGAGAGAGAGAGAGAGAGAGAGAGGGGGCGGTAGCAAGAAAGGGAAACAGGTAAGTCAGGAGAGAAAACAAGAGAAAAAGAGAGAGAATAAGAGAGAGAATAAGAGAGAGCATACTTATATTCACACAGGACACTGGATAAGACAGGAGAAATACTCCAGATATAACAAACTGACCCTAGCCCCCCGACACATAAACTACTGCAGCATAAATACTAGGGGCTGAGAAAGTAGGGGTCAGGAGACACTGTGGCACCATCTGACGATACCCCCAGACAGGGCCAAACAGGCAGGATATAACCCCACCTACAAAGCACAGCCCCCACACCGCTATAGAGATATCTTCAACCACCAACTTTCCATCCTGAGACAAGGCCGAGTATAGCCCACAAAGATCTCCGCCACGGCACAACCCAAGGGGGGGCGCCAACCCAACTAGGCTTTTTTAGAACAGGCCAAAGTGGGCTATATAAGTGGCCTATTTCAATTTGGCACGCAAAACAAAATATCTGATGTCACATAGAACTGTAATTTTTTATTTCTCATAATTCTACCACAAACAGAATTAAGCCCCAACGGCCTCCTTTTCCTCAAGTCATCTGGCCCTGTGTCAGTCCTAGAACTGAGGGGTATTGTGGGGCTTTTAGATGACCAGTAGACTGTGACCCAGCCTGCTAAACTTGTCAGCAGGATAAAAGCAGACAGAATACAGTATAGGAAACAAACTTGACAAAGAAGCCGCTAGGATAACATTTGGCCTCTGCTGCTTTGCTCATTAAACTTGTGCCACCCACAAATACAATCATCTGAGGTAAACATATTACTGCCACCATTGTTTCAACCCTCCTGGATATACTTTTTTAAAGGATGTACCATCCTGTTTCAGAATGGTTTTTGTTATATTCACCAGTGTTATTGACCCAGAGAGAGTAATTGGAATGGATGGTGTGGAGTTGGGGTGTGTAACCCCCGTTGTGTCCCAGCCTGGGAGGCTCTGGACAGTCATGGCTAGAAGAGAGCCGGCTTTTGTCAAATTAATGTCAGACTTGACTGGATCTCTTCTAACCATGACCACTCTGGACAAGGTGTCAGCGTCTCTCCTTCCCGCTTCCTCATTGGGTCCCTGGTCCAGCCACAGTGGGCTCTAGTGGGAATGGATGTGTCATTTACTGACACTGACAGCAAGAGAGCAGGAGAACAAACGAGACAGTGATCAAAAGAGAGTTCAACTGGAGTCATTCCAAGAGATCAGAGTCCGACTCACGTGTCTCACAAGAATCTTTGTTGATTCAAAAAAATCATACTGTCTCTCTCCTGCTCTGTCTCTCTCCATTTGTGTGGAATTTGGCAGCTCTTTCCCCTGCTCCCTCCCACTCTTCTCTCTCTGTGCCTCGTGTGTGTCTCAGTATTACTCGCGGTGGCAGAGTTGGTGAGTGTGTCCGTGTTTCTGGCAGTGGCTTAGTGAGGGTCTCTCTCTCAGAAGTTGAAACTTTCTATCACTCTTCAATCACTTAACTTGGAGATAAAGGAAATCAGAAGTGACATCATTCTGATATTCAATAAATCGGGAAGTACCTCAGCACAGGTAAGTAACTCTGAGCTTTGAACCTTGCTGTTGTTGTTGATGTAGCCTGCTGTGGTTCTCAGTTTTAAGTTGACTTACTTGTTGGTGTCATTGTTTGGTGAATCTGTCATATTTTATTAACCCGTTAATGCATTTGCTTGGTTTAAATAGCTGTTTAATTTGGTGCTGGGGTCAGTGACTATCCCAGGGCTGGACTTTATTAATCAGATCAAATCAAGTTGTGGCTGCAGTGCCGATATGAGTGTGGGTCTCAAATTAAGCGATGTTGCAACCTCACGGTTATAATGTTGATTTGTGGTGTTTGATAGAGAGCTTTACTGGATCATGGTATAAGTTACAGTGGATTGAGAAATTATTCACCCCCCTTGGCATTTTTCCTATTTTGTTGCCTTACAACCTGGAGTTAAGATATATTTTTTGGGGAGGGGTTGTGTCATTTGATTTACACAACATGCCTACCACTTTGAAGATACAAAATATTTGTTATTGTGAAACAAACAAGAAATAAGACAAAAAAAATCACAAAACTGGAGTGTGCATAACTATTCACCCCCCCCAAAGTCAACTCTTTTTTAGAGCCACCTTTTGCAGCAATTACAGCTGCAAGTCTCTTGGACTATGGTCTCTATAAGATTGGCACATCTAGCCACTGGGATTTTTGCCCATTCTTCAAGACAAAACAGCTCCAGCTCCTTCAAATTGGATGGGTTCCACTGGTGTACAGCAATCTTTAAGTCATACCATAGATTCTCAATTGGATTGAGGTCTGGGCTTTGCCTAGGCCATTCCAATACATTTCAATGTTTCCCCTTAAACCACTTGAGTGTTGCTTGAGCAGTATGCTTAGTGTCATTGTCCTGCTGGAAGGTGAACCTCCTTCCCAGTCTCAAATCTCTGGAAGACTGAAACAGGTTTCCCTCAAGAATTTCCCTGTATTTAGCGCCATCCATCATTCCTTCAATTCTTACCAGTTTCCCAGTCCCTGCCGATGAAAAGCATCCGGGTGCATTCTTGGGGTGATGAGAGGTGTTGGGTTTGCGCCAGACATAGCACTTTCCTTGATGGCCACCTGCTTAACGTGGTCCTATGGACAGATACTCCAATCTCCACTGTGGAGCTTTGCATCTCCTTCAGGGTTATCTTTGGTCTCTTTATTGCCTCTCTGGTTAATGCTCTCCTTGCCTGGTCCATGAGTTTTGGTGGTTGGCCCTATCTTGGCAGGTTTGTTGTGGTGCCATATTCTTTCCATTTTTAAATAATGGATTTAATGGTGCTCCATGGGATGTTCAAAGTTTCTGATATGTTTTAATAACCCAACCCTGGTCTGTACTTCTCCACAACTTTGTCCCTGACCTGTTTGTGGAGCTCCTTGGTCTTCATGGTGCCGCTTGCTTGGTGGTGCCCCTTGCTTAGTGAAGTTGCAGACTCTGGGGCCTTTCAGAACAGGTGTATATATACTGAGATCATGTGACAGATCATGTGACACTTAGATTGCACACTGGTGGACGTTATTTAACTAATTATGTGACTTCTGAAGGTATTTGGTTGCACATGATCTTATTTAAGGCTTCATAGCAAAGGGGGTGAATACATATGCACGCACCATTTTTCCGTTGTTTATTATTTTTATTTTTTTGAAAAATAATATATTTTTAATTTCACTTCACCAATTTGGACTATTTTGTGAATGTCCATTACATGAAGTCCAAATAAAAATCCATTGAAATTACAGGTTGTAACGCAACAAAATATGAAAAACACCAAGAGGGATGAATACTTTTGCAAGGCACTGTATTTTGATGCTGAACATGGTTTCCTTCAGTGTTGGGCCACTCATTAACAAAAAAAGCTAAGTTTGTTTGTATATCACCACCTCAGGGCAACCCTGGCCCCTTGCCTTTCACACTATTTCACTACCCTTATCACACTATTTTCCTACCCTTATCACACTATTTTCCTATCCTTTTACATGGCTCTATATCAGTTTATTTTATATCAGCTTATTTTATTGTGTGTGTATGTGTGTGTGTGTCTGTGCGTATACTCATGCTCATTCATCATTTACAGCTCAGCTGCTGCAAATGCGTCTGTCACTGTCTCCATGGAGCTTCGTTCCCTTTCTCTCTCACTCTACAGTATCTTCTCCGGCTGTCCTCTGTTCAGAATACTCCCTCTGAACCCTGGCCCATGACCCCTAACCCTGCCTCATAGAAATGGCGACTCCAGTATCAAATAGCATTTACCATTATTTCCCTCCCTTTTAGTGTACACACACACACACACACACACACACACACACACACACACACACACACACACACACACACACACACACACACACACACACATACACACACACACACACACACACACACACACACACACACACACACACACACACACACACACACACACCCTAACTTCAGATATCTGATGCCATGCAAGACTTTCCATATTTCCTGTTGACACTGTTCCTCCCCCAGAGAGAGAAAACAGATTGAGAAATAGGATCTAAGACAGGACCTTCCTTTGCTGCTGTCAGCACGTTTGCCAGTTTGGTTTCCCAGATTATCAACATACAGTACATTTGAAAAGTGTTCAGACCCTGTCACGTCCTGACCTTAGTTCCTTTTTATGTCTCTATTTTGGTTTGAGTTGGAGTGGGCATTCTATGTTTTTCATTCTATGTTTTTCATTTCTATGTTTTGTTCTGTGTGTTATATTTCTATGTGTTTGGCCTGGTATGGTTCCCAATCAGAGGCAGCTGTCAATCGTTGTCTCTGATTGAGAACCATACCTAGGTAGCCTGTTCCCACCTGTGTTTGTAGGTAGTTGCTTTCTGTTTCGTGTCGTTCACTCCCTTTGTTGGTTTTTGTCATTCAGTGTTCAGTTTATTTAATTAAATTTACCATGAACACTTACCACGCTGCGTGTTGGTCCGATGATTCCTATTCCTCATCATCAGACGAAGAGGAGAGCCATTACAGACCCCTTGACTTTTCCCACATTTTACAGCCTCATTCTAAAATGCATATATTTTTTCTCATCAATCTACACACAATACCCTTAATGACAAAGCAAAGCATTTTTGCAAATGTATTAACAATACAAAAAATAAATAACTTATTTAAATACAGTTGAAGTCAGAAGTTTGCATACTCCTTAGCCAAATACATTTAAACTCAGTTTTCACAATTCCTGACATTTGTTCCAAGTAAAAATTCCCTGTCTTAGGTCAGCTAGGATCACCACTTTATTTTAAGAATGTGAAATGTCAGAATAATAGTAGAGATAATTATTTATTTCAGCTTTTATTTCTTTCATCACATTCCCAGTGGATCAGAAGTTTTCACACACTCAATTAGTATTTGGTAGCATTTTCTTCAAATTGTTTAACTTGGGACAAACGTTTCGGGTAGCCTTCCACAAGCTTCCCACAATAAGTTGGGTGAATTTTGGCCCATTCCTCCTGACAGAGCTGGTGTAACTGAGTCAGGTTTGTAGGCCCATTCCTCCTGACAGAGCTGGTGTAACTGAGTCAGGTTTGTAGGCCCATTCCTCCTGACAGAGCTGGTGTAACTGAGTCAGGTTTGTAGGCCCATTCCTCCTGACAGAGCTGGTGTAACTGAGTCAGGTTTGTAGGCCCATTCCTCCTGACAGAGCTGGTGTAACTGAGTCAGGTTTGTTGGCCTCGCACACACTTTTTCACATTTTTTCAATTCTGCCCACAAATTTTCTATGGGATTGAGGTCAGGGCTTTGTGATGGCCACTCCAATACCTTGACTTTGTTGTCCTTAAGCCGTATTGCCACAACTTTGGAAGTGTGCTTGGGGTCATTGTCCATTTGGATGACCCATTTGTGACCAAGCTTTAACTTCCTGACTGATGTCTTGAGATGTTGCTTCAAAATATACACATCATTTTCTTTCCTCATGATGCCATCTATTTTGTGAAGTGCACCAGTCCCTCCTGCAGCAAAGCACCCCCACAACATGACGCTGCCACGGTTGGGATGGTGTTCTTTGGCTTGCAAGCCTCCCCTGCAAACATAACAATGGTCATTATGGCCAAACAGTTCTATTTTTGTTTCATCAGATCAGACGACATTTCTCCAAAAAGTACGATCTTTGTCGCCATGTGTGGTTGCAAACCGTAGTCTGGCTTTTTTTATGGCAGTTTTGGAGCAGTGGCTTCTTCCTTGCTGAGCGGCCTTTCAGGTTATGTCGATATAGGACTCGTTTTTACTGTGGATATAGACACTTTTGTACCTGTTTCCTTCTGCATCTTCACAAGGTCCTTTGCTGTGGTTCTGGGATTGATTTGCACTTTTCGCACCAAAATATATTCAACTTTAGGAGACAGAACGCGTATCCTTCCTGAGCGGTATGACGGCTGCATGGTCCCATGGTGTTTATAATTGTGTATTATTGTTTGTACAGATGAACGTGGTACCTTCAGGTGTTTGGAAATTGCTCCGAAGGATGAACCAGACTTTTGGAGGTCTACAATGTTTTTCTGAAGTCTTGTCTGATTTCTTTTGATTGTCAAGCAGAGAGTTTAAAGGTAGGCTTGAAATACATCCACAGGTACACCTCCAGTTGACTCAAATTATGTAAATTAGCCTATCAGAAGCTTCTAAAACCATGACATAATTTTCTGGTATTTTCCAAGCTGTTTAAAGGCTCAGTCAATTTAATGAATGTCAACTTCTGACCCACTGGAATTGTGATACAGTGAATTATAAGTGAAATAATCTGTCTGTAAACAATTGTTGGAAAAATTACTTGCGTCATGCACAAAGTAGATGTCCTAACCGACTTGCCAAAACTATAGTTTGCTAACAAGAAATTTGTGGAGTGGTTGAAAACCAATTTTTAATGACTCCAACCTAAGTGTATGTAAACTTCTGACTTCAACTGTAAGTATTCAGACCTTTTGCTATGAGACTAGAAATTGAGCTCACTTGTATCCTGTTTCCATTGATCATCCTTGAGATGTCTCTACAACTTGATTGGAGTCCACCTGTGGTAAATTCAATTGATTGGACATGATTTGGAAAGGCACACCTGTCTGTATAAGGTCCCACAGTTGACAGTGCATTTCAGCAAAAACCAAGCCATGAGGTTGAAGGAATTGTCCATAGAGCTCTGAGACAGGATTGTGTTGAGGCACAGATCTGGGGAAGGGTACCAAAACATTTCTGCAGTATTGAAGGTCCCCAGGAACACAGTGGCTTCCATCATTCTTAAATGGAAGAACTTTGAAACCACCAAGACCCTTCCTAGAGCTGGCTGCCCAGCCAAACTGAGCAATCGGGGGAGAAGGGCCTTGGTCAGGGAGGTTTCCAAGAACCCGATGGTCACTCTGACAGAGCTCTAGAGGTCCTCTGTGGAGATGGGAGAACCTTACAGAAGGACAACCATCTCTGCAGCCCTCCACTAATCAGGCCTTTATGGTAGAGTGGCCAGACGGAAGCCACTCCTCAGTAAAAGGCACATGACACTCCTCTTGGAATTTGCCAAAAGGCACCATAAGGACTCTCAGACCATGATAAACAAGATTTTCTGGTCTGATGAAACCAAAATGTAACTCTTTGGCCTGAATGCCAAACGTCACGTCTGGACGAAACCTGGCACCATCCCTACGGGGAAGCATGGTGGTGGCAGCATCATGCTGTGGGGATGTTTTTCAGCGGAAGGGACTGGGAGACTAGTCAGGATTGCGGGGAAGATAAATGGAGCAAAGGACAGCGAGATCCTTGATGAGCACCTGCTCCAGCGAGCTCAGTTCCTCAGACTGGGGTGAAGGTTAACCTTCCAACAGGATAACAACCCTAAGCACATAGCCAAGACAACACCGGAGTGGCTTCGGGTCAAGTCTTTGAATGTCCTTGAGTGGCCCAGCCAGAGCCCAGCCTTGAACCCGATCGAACATCTCTGGAGACCTGAAAATAGCTGTGCAGCGACGCCCTCCATCCAACCTGTCAGAGCTTGAGAGGATCTGCAGAGAACGATGGGAGAAACTTCCAAAATACAGGTGTGCCAAGCTTGTAGCGTCATACCCAAGAAGACTTAAGACTGTAAATGCTGCCAAAGGTGCTTCAATATAGTACTGAGTAATGGGTCTGAATACTTACACTACCGTTCAGAACCTTGGGGTCACTTTGAAATGTCCTTGTTATTGAAAGAAAAGCACATTTTCTGCCCATTTAAATAACATCAAATTGATCAGAAATACAGTGTAGACATTGTTAATGTAAATGACTACTGTAGCTGGAAACAGCTGATTTTTTATGGAATATCTACATAGGCGTACAGATGCCCATTATCAGCAACCATCATTCCTGTGTTCCAATGGCACGTTGTGTTAGCTATTCCAAGTTTATCATTTTAAAAGGCTAATTGATGATTAGAAAACAGATTTTGCATTCATGTTAGCACAGCTGAAAACTGTTGTCCTGATTAAAGAAGCAATGAAACTGTCCTTCTTTAGACTAGTTGAGTATCTGGAGCATTAGCATTTGTGGGTTCCATTGCAGCCACAAAATGGCCAGAAACAACAAACTTCCATCTGAAACTCGTCAGTCTATTCTTGTTCTGAGAAATGAAGGCTATTCCATGCGAGAAATTGCCAAGAAACTGAAGATCTTGTACAACGCTGTGTACTACCTTCACAGAACAGCGCAAACTGTCTCTAACCAGAATAGAAAGAGGAGTGGGAGTCCCCGGTGCACAACTGAGCAAGAGGACAAGTACATTAGAGTGTCTAGTTTGAGAAACAGATGCCTCACAAGTCCTCAACTGGCAGCTTCATTAAATAGTACCCGCAAAACACCAGTCTCAACATCAACAGTGAAGAGGCGACTCCGGGATGCTGACCTTCTAGTCAGAGTTGCAAAGAAAAAGCCACATCTCAGACTGGCCAATAAAAAGAAAAGATTAGGAGGGGCAAAATAACTGGACAACGGATGATTGGAAAAAAGTGCTATGTGCAGACAAATCTAAGTTTGAGGTGTTCGGATCACGAAGAAGAACATTCATGAGACGTAGAAAAAAATGAAAAGATGCTGGAGGAGTGCTTGACGCCATCTGTCAAGCATAGAGGAGGCAATGTGATGGTCTGGGGGTGCTTTGGTGGCGGTAAAGTGGGAGATTTGTACAGGGTAATAGGGATCTTGAAGAAGGAAGGCTATCATTTCATTTTGCAACGCCATGCCATACCCTGTGGACGGCGTGTATTTGGAGCCAATTTCCTCCTACAACAGGACAATGACCCAAAGCACAGCTCCAAACTATGCAAGAACTATTTAGGGAAGAAGCAGTCAGCTGGTATTCTGTCTATAATGGAGTGGCCAGCACAGTCACCGGATCTCAACCCTATTGAGCTGTTGTGGGAGCAGCTGGACCGTATGGTACGTAAGAAGTGCCCATCAAGCCAATCCAACTTGTGGGAGGTGCTTCAGGAAGCATGGGGTGAAATCTCTTCAGATTACCTCAGCATATTGACAACTAGAATGCCAAAGGTCTGCAAGGCTGCAAATGGAGGATTCTTTGACGAAAGCAGTTTGAAGGACACAATTATTATTTCAATTAAAAAGCATTATTTATAACCATGTCAACTTCACCATATTTCCTATTAATTTTGCAACTTATTTAATTTATGTTTTCGTTGAAAACAAGGACATTTCTAAGTGACCCCAAACTTTTGAATGGTGGTCTATGTAAATATGATATTTCCGTTTTATTTTTTATAAATTTGCAAACATTTCTAAAAACGTGTTTTTGGTTTGTCATTATGGTGTATTGTGTGTAGATTGATGAGGTAATCAAAACACTTTTAGAATAAGGCTGTAACGTAGCAAAATGTGGAAACGGTCAAGTGGTCTGAATACTTTCCGAATGCACTGTATGGGCGAGATTAGTCTGTAGACCATTAGTGCCCCTTTTTCTAATCAGTTTTCAGATAAACTTGTTATGTTTCTGAGTGTCTGCATATTTTGTATATATAAAAAATATATATATATTTCACCTGTATTTTGACAGGGAGTCAATGTTAAGACCAGTCGAGTCCTGTTTAGCACAAACTGACACATCACAATGAAATAAACACATTAAACTACACATTCATATACACATTAAAATACATGTAATTATACACAACAATACACAGAAAGCAAAACACAATCATAAAAAACAGACATATTCTTCAGTAAAAAGGTCCCAAACAACAATATGGAATAATGCTGCTGTTTCATTTCCAACAATGAATGTGTTGAATCAGTGCATTATGTTGTCGTTACTTTAACAGGTGCGTAGGTAACTGCAGTAGGAGGAGCTCATTTGTGTTTAGTGTTGAGGCCCGACCATATGTGTACCCACTGTTCCAAAGCCTTTAAGTGTCATTGTGCTTTCAGATCTATTTACAGTGATGTTTGCACAGGTTCTATAAAGTTCCTAAAGCCCAAGAGCCCTAGATTTTGCATGGCATTTCACAGCCGGGTGATTGTGTATTGGTTTTTAATGAGGAGATTGATATACTGCTCCCCAACTGGTGTGTCTGTATTAGTGAAATAGTTTCCTTATGTCTGTGAGTGTAGGTGGGTCTGTGAGTGTAGGTGGGTCTGTGAGTGTAGGTGGGTCTGCGAGTGTAGGTGGGTCTGCGAGTGCAGGTGGGTCTGTGAGTGTAGGTGGGTCTGCGAGTGTAGGTGGGTCTGCGAGTGCAGGTGGGTCTGCGAGTGTAGGTGGGTCTGCGAGTGTAGGTGGGTCTGCGAGTGCAGGTGGGTCTGTGAGTGTAGGTGGGTCTGCGAGCGTAGGTGGGTCTGCGAGTGCAGGTGGGTCTTCGAGTGCAGGTGGGTCTGCAAGTGTGCATGCATACTGTACTGTATGTGTGTGTTTGGAGAGTTTTTTAAACAAAAAACAAGCTAACTTGAGAACTTTACAGACTGTGGTCTTGGCCTGTCTTTGAAACTCTTCCAAGGGCATTACTGAATTATTTTTTTATATAAAAATTGTTGGTCTAAAATTCACTGTTGGCTGGTTTTATTTCAACTTCATGGTGCAGTTTGTAATTATGAATAAAGACGTAAGTGTTGCTCCTTAACTCTAGTCCAGTTTTTTTCTTTGCTTGATTCCTGTGGTCACCATTTGAGGAGAGACTGAGCATTATGCATGCCGTACATACTCTATCCTCATATACACTTTTGGGTGGTGGGTGTGTGTTCTGGTCTCTAACCCTCTGTTCCGCTGTCCTGATGGAATCCATTCAAGGGCATCTCTATCCCTCTCCCTCTCCCCAAATTACTTTGTATTGTTCTGTGATTTCAAGTCTGAATCAGCCATTTACGAAACCTAACACACTCTCTCTCTCTCTCTCTGCTCTTATGGCTCTTTGGTCGTGGTGAAACTAAGCTTCGCTTCGATCTTTCCATCAACAGCAGCGATTAACGACCGGGTCAGATGAGGTGACTGAGGCCCTCGACACGCACCAGAGAGGGCCAAGGATAGTTTTGTGGATGGTTTTATCTCATCCTTCACAATTCAACTTTTTGTCATGGCTTGCAATTTTTAGCATTTTTGGTGGTTCAGCCTTTGTGTTTACATCGATGTGTTGTGTAACAGATACTCAGAGGACCAGATAGCCCAAAATCCCTATTTTATACCTTAATGAGGCACATTCACAATAACCAGCTCTCCTACTCCCCACTCCCTCTGATAAATCCAACTGTAGGATACTGTACAGAACTCAGCTCACCTCAGGTTTATTTGTAAAGCTGGTAGGAGCAGCTGTTCTGATGGACGGAGGGGTGCAGTCAAGGTTCTGATAAAGTAGGGTTAGTGCATGTGTGTGGGGGGGAGGGTTGTGGGGGATGTCTGGAAGTCGTCTGGCTTGGGGCCTAGGGGTGGGAGAGGAAAGGAGAGGCCAGGATAAAACACTCAGGTAATTTCTCCTAGCTTACACACCCAGCCATTGTGTGTATGTGTGTGTGTGTGTGTGTGTATGTCTGGACCAGAGTGTGTTTCCTACTGTTATTGTACTACAGGGTGTGTAATAGGAATAGGATGGTGAAGGTGAAGGGTGTGTTAATGAAGGGCTATCGTTCAGATCATTAAAAGTAATTTTTACACGGTGGCTGCGTCCTGCTCTCACACCCACAGTACCCACAGTACCCACAGTACCCACAGCTGCTAGGCCACATCTGGACTAGTCAGCCCAGCCCAGTGCTGCTCCATCTGAACAGTGAGAAAGAACAAGGAGAAGGAACAGTGAGAATGTCACGTCTGCTCCCACTCCCCCTCTCTGGCGCTCAAGGTTTGCCAGGCTGCTCATTATTACTCACACCTGTCACCATCGTGACGCGCACCGGTGCTTCATCGTTCACCTGGACTCCATCACGTCATTGATTGCCTCGCCTATATCTGTCACTTCCTCAGTTTCATATCTGCATTGATGTTGTTTTGTTTCTCTTGTCCAGACGCTGTTCTTTTTTAGTTTCATGTCTATTTGTTATTAAATCCTCACCCTGTACTTCCTTCCCATCTCCCAGCGTCTGTAGTTATGGAACAGTTACAAGAATAGTGAGGGGGAACAGTGAGAAGGAACAGAAAGAAGGAACAGTAAGAAGGAACAGTAAGAATAGCGAGGAGGAACAGTGAGAACAGTAAGAAGGAACAAACAGTGAGAAGGAACAGTAAGAAGGAACAGCGAGAAGGAACAGTGAGCAGGAACAAACAGTGAGGAGGAAGAGTAAGAAGGAACAGTAAGAATAGCGAGGAGGAACAGTGAGAACAGTAAGAAGGAACAAACAGTGAGAAGGAACAGTAAGAAGGAACAACGAGAAGGAACAGTGAGAAGGAACAAACAGTGAGGAGGAACAGTAAGAAGGAACAGTGAGAAGGAACAGTAAGAAGGAACAGCGAGAAGAAACAGTGAGAAGGAACAAACAGTGAGGAGGAACAGTAAGAAGGAACAGTAAGAATAGCGAGGAGGAACAGTGAGAACAGTAAGAAGGAACGAACAGTGAGAAGGAACAACAAGAAGGAACAGCGAGAAGGAACATTGAGAAGGTACAAACAGCGAGAAGGAACAGTAAGAAGGAACAGTAGGAAGGAACAGTGAGAATAGCGAGGAGGAACAGTGAGAACAGTAAGAAGGAACAAACAGTGAGAAGGAACAGTGAGAATAGCGAGGAGTAACAGTGAGAACAGTAAGAAGGAACAGTGAGAAGGAACAGTGAGAAGGAACAAATAGTGAGAAGGAACAGTAAGAAGGAACAGTGAGAATAGTGAGGAGGAACAGTGAGAACAGTAAGAAGGAGCAAACAGCGAGAAGGAACAGTAAGAAGGAACAAACAGTGAGAAGGAACAGTAAGAAGGAACAGTGAGAAGGAACAAACAGTGAGAAGGAGCAGTGAGAAGGAACAGTGAGAACAGTAAGAAGGAACAGTAAGAAGGAACAGTGAGAACAGTAAGAAGGAACAAACAGTGAAAAGGAACAGTAACAAGGAACAAACAGTGAGAAGGAACAGTGAGAAGGAACAGTGAGAACAGTAAGAAGGAACAGAGAGAACAGTGAAAAGGAACAGTGAGAAGGAACAGTGAGAAGGAACAGTGAGAGCAGTAAGAAGGAACAGCAAGAAGGAACAGTGAGAAGGAACAAACAGTGAGAAGGAACAGTAAGAAGGAACAGTGAGAACAGCAAGAAGGAACAGTAAGAAGGAACAGTGAGAACAGTAAGAAGGAACAAACAGTAAGAAGGAACAGTAAGAAGGAACAGTAAGAAGGAACAGTGAAAACAGTAAGAAGGAACAAACAGTGAGAAGGAACAGTAAGAAGGAACAGTGAGAAAAGTGAGAAGGAACAGTGAGAAGGAACAGTGAGAAGGAACAAACAGTGAGAAGGAACAGTAAGAAGGAACAGTAGGAAGGAATAGTGAGAATAGCGAGGAGGAACAGTAAGAACAGTAAGAAGGAACAAACAGTGAGAAGGAACAGTGAGAATAGCGAGGAGGTACAGTGAGAACAGTAAGAAGGAACAGAGAGAACAGTAATAAAAAACAGTGAGAACAGTAAGAAGGAACAAACAGTGAGAAGGAACAGTAAGAAGGAACAGTAAGAAGGAACAGTGAAAACAGTAAGAAGGAACAAACAGTGAGAAGGAACAGTAAGAAGGAACAGTGAGAAAAGTGAGAAGGAACAGTGAGAAGGAACAGTGAGAAGGAACAAACAGTGAGAAGGAACAGTAAGAAGGAACAGTAGGAAGGAATAGTGAGAATAGCGAGGAGGAACAGTAAGAACAGTAAGAAGGAACAAACAGTGAGAAGGAACAGTGAGAATAGCGAGGAGGTACAGTGAGAACAGTAAGAAGGAAAAGTCAGAAGGAACAAACAGTGAGAAGGAACAGTGAGAATAGCGAGGAGGAACAGTGAGAACAGTAAGAAGGAACAAACAGTGAGAAGGAACAGTAAGAAGGACCAGTAAGAAGGAAAAAACAGTGAGAAGGAACAGTGAGAAGGAACAGTAAGAAGGAACAGTGAGAACAGTAAGAAGGAACAAACAGTGAGAAGGAACAGTAAGAAGGACCAGTAAGAAGGAACAAACAGTGAGAAGGAACAGTGAGAAGGAACAGTGAGAAGGAACAGTGAGAGCAGTAAGAAGGAACAGTAAGAAGGAACAGTGAGAAGGAACAAACAATGAGAAGGACCAGTAAGGAGGAACAGTGAGAACAGTAAGAAGGAACAGTAAGAAGGAACAGTGAGAACAGTAAGAAGGAACAAACAGTAAGAAGGAACAGTGAGAACAGTAAGAAGGAACAGTGAGAACAGTAATAAAAAACAGTGAGAACAGTAAGAACAGTAAGAAGGAACAAACTGTGAGAAGGAACAGTAAGAAGGAACAGTGAGGCCTCCCGGTGGTTAAGGGTGCTGTACTGCAGCGCCAGCTGTGCCATCAGAGTCCCTGGGTTCGCGCCCAGGCTCTGTCGTAACCAGCCGCGACCGGGAGGTCCGTGGGGCGACGCACAATTGGCCTAGCGTCGTCCAGGTTAGGGAGGGCTTGGTCGGTAGGGATGTCCTTGTCTCATCGCGCACCAGCGACTCCTGTGGCGGGCCGGGCGCAGTGCGCGCTAACCAAGGTTGCCAGGTGCACGGTGTAGCCTCCGACACATTGGTGCAGCTGGCTTCCGGGTTGGATGCGCGCTGTGTTAAGAAGCAGTGCGGCTGGTTGGGTTGTGTATCGGAGGACGCATGACATTCAACCTTCGTCCCTCCCGAGCCCGTACGGGAGTAGCTACTACAACAATTGGATACCACGAAATTGGGGAGGAAAAAGGGGTAAAAATTAGAAAAAAAAAAGAAGGAACAGTGAGAACAGGGAGAAGGAACAGTGAGAACAATGAGAAGGAACAGTGAGAACAGGGAGAAGGAACAGTGAGAACAGGGAGAAGGAACAGTGAGAACAATGAGAAGGAACAATGAGAACAGTAAGAAGGAACAGTGAGAAGGAACAGTGAGAACAGTAAGAAGGAACAGTGAGAAGGAACAGCGAGAACAGTGAGAAGGAACAGTAAGAAGGAACAGTGAGAACAGTGTGAAGGAACATTGAGAAGGAACGGCAAGAAGGAACAGCGAGAACAGTGAGAACAGGGAGAAGGAACAGTGAGAACAGCGAGAAGGAACAGTGTGAAGGAACATTGAGAAGGAACAGTGAGAACAGTAAGAAGGAACAGTAAGAAGGAGCAATGAGAAGGAACTGTGAGAAGGAACAGTAAGAAGGAACAGTATGAACAGTAAGAAGGAACAGTGAGAACAGCAGGGTTATGTTGAGCAGTGAGAACAGTATGAAGGAATAGTAAGAAGGAACAGTGAGAAGGAACAGTAAGAAGGAACAGTATGAACAGTAAGAAGGAACAGTGAGAACAGTAAGAAGGAACAGTGAGAAGGAACAGTAAGAAGGAACAGCGAGAAAGAACAGTGAGAGGGAACAGTGAGAAGGAACAGTGAGAAGGAACAGTGAGAAGGAACAGTGAGAGGGAACAGCGAGAAGGAACAGTGAGAACAGTAAGAAGGAACAGTAAGATCAGTGAGAAGGAACAGTGAGAACAGTAAGAAAAGTGAGTTATGTTCAGCACATTCCACAAAGTTACATGGAGTGGGGTTTAAACAAGGAACATTGCAGATAGTCTGTTTCTAACTGAGTTTACTCAGTAATTACACATAATAGCAGGTCATTAGGGTTTGATTAATATGTATTTATTTATTGTGGTGCTCACTGGGAGTTTACTCTGCAGTTCTGGCTTCCTGTTAGGTTGAACATCGGCTCCTGGATGCCTACTCTGCTCTCCTCTCTTTCCCTCTATTTTAACTGTACCCTCTAGTGAATGTATAGTCCAAATTATTCTGTTCCAGCTAAATGGTGGTGGATACTTCAAACTGGGAGCATGTGGCACTGAGAATCTGAGGGAGACTACAAGTCATTGTGATTATCGTAGAGAAATGGGGACTCAACAGTTTGGCATGAGAGCAAAAAAAACCCCACAAATCCCATTGATTATTAATTCAGAGCTAATTCCCAGAAGATGGATTTTAACCAACCAAGTTATTTTGTTTTTTCTAATGTGAGAAATTGATCCTGAACCACGCAGACATATTGCTTTGCTCAAACAATCAAGACTTTCAATTTCCTTCTGCTGTCATCTCAGTGCACTGTCTCCACGGAACTGTTTCAGCTCCTCAACTCAAGCCTTTGATATTACTGAGAATTATAAATCAGATCAAACAGCAAACCCATGCTCTTGGGTAGAGGGAAAAGCACTGTACAAAGACTTGGCATGTTTGTCACAGACTGCCTCATCAGTACAATGGAGAGAGCTGTGGATGTTTGGAGCGTGGCTGACTCTTGGCCTCCAGCTGCCTGTGTGGATGACATGCTGCTGCTGCTGCTGGATAACACAAGGCCTCCCTGCCTCCCTGCTCGAGGCCTCGTGTCACTAACAGACCTGATCTGTTTCCTATAATTTAACACATAACTAACTGTCTTCCTGGACGATAGGCTGTGGCTAACTTTCCTTCATTTCACTTAATCAGGAAATAAGGAAGAGAACCCAGTTACGAGAGGTTAATATTAGAGCTGTAGCAGTAGGAGCAGTTCAGTGCTGTCACAATATAGGGTTATGACTAGCCTCGCTAACCATGCTAAGACACACGACTGGTATCGAGACTAGGTCATTACTAAGGGGAAAGCAGTGGTTGTAGCAACAGTTCAGAGCAGTCCCAGTTACAGCACACTCTTAGAAAAAAAGGTGCTATCTAGAACCTAAAAGGGTTCTTCGGCTGTCCCCATAGTAGAACCCTTTGAAGAACCCTTTTTGGTTCCAGGTAGAACACTTTTGGGTTACATATAGGACACTTTCCACAGGGGTTTAACATGCAACCCAAAAGGGTTTGACGTGGAACCAAAAAGTCTCCTCCCTGGAACCAACAAACTTTCTCCTATGGGAGAACAGCTGAATGTCCCCAAGTGTAGGCTTATGACTAGCCTTGCTTACCATGCTAAGACATACAGTTGAAGTCGAAAGTTTACATACACAGGTTGGAGTCATTAAAACTCATTTTTCAACCACTCCACAAATTTCTTGTTAACGAACTATAGTTTTGGCAAGACGGTTAGGACATCTACTTTGTGCATGACGCAAGTAATTTTTCCAACAACTGTTTACAGACAGATTATTTCACTTATAATTTGGATATATTGAAGCAACATTTCAAGACATCCGTCAGGAAGTTAAAGCTTGGTCGCAAATGGGTCTTGCAAATGGACAATGACCCCAAGCATACTTCCAAAGTTGTGGCAAAATGGCTTAAGGACAACAAAGTCAAGGTATTGGAGTGGACATCACAAAGCCCTGACCTCAATCCCATAGAATATGTGTGGGCAGAACTGAAAAAGTGTGTGCGAGCAAGTAGGCCTACAAACCTGACTCAGTTACACCAGCTTTGTCTGGAGGAATGGGCCAAAATTCACCCAACTTATTGTGGGAAGCTTGTGGAAGGCTACCCGAAGGGTTTGACCCAAGTTAAACAATTTAAAGGCAATGTTACCAAATACTAATTGAGTGTATGTAAACTTCTTACCCACTGGGAATGTGATGAAGGAAATAAAAGCTGAAATAAATCATCCTCTCTACCACTATTCTGACATTTCACATTCTTAAAATAAAGTGGTGATCCTAACTGACCTAAGACAGGGAATTTTTACTAGGATTAAATGTCAGGAATTGAGTTTAAATGTTTTTGGCTCAGGTGTATGTAAACTTCTGACTTCAACTGTAGCTATTACAGGGAATAACCCCTTTTCTCATTCAGTTCAGTGCAGTCTGACAGTCGGAATATTATGACTAAATCCCTTCGGCTCATCCACCTGCCAGTGGTGCTAATGAATTGTGTTGTGCGATCTCGTTTCGATAATGACAGAGTGTTGTGTATGCAGTTGTCCTTTCAGAGCCTGCCCGACACACCACTCATTCACACTCTTGTTCTACCCAGCACTCTCATTCACTTTCTCCATCCATTTCTTCTCTCAGCATCTCTCTCACGTCAGGTGTAAATAATAGGCAAAATAAAAGGCCTGCCTGCCTTTGCCTGCCTGCCTGCCTGCCTGCCTTTGCCTGCCTGTCTGTCCTGACATCTGACTGGCAGGGTGAAGTGAGGGTATAATGTAAAGTGTATAATAGCCAGGCAGAGGAATGCAGGGCATTTTATACAGCGTTCCAGAAAGGCTGGAATATCCAGAGGTCTGCCATCGGCGGAACAGAACAGCTGTGCTTCGTCCATTCTGAATTCCTGCTCCTCCTCCTTCTCCTCTCACTGCTGGGGTTAATGGGCAGGCAATAAAGTTACAGCTGTATAGGAGCATGTTTTCTCATTTTATAGGAGGAGCAAAAGCATGGCGAAGCAGGAGTGAGATGGTTCTGGGAATATTGTGGCCGTGTTTGAAGTGGTGACGTGGCATCAGTAGTGGTTGGTTTGATCATTGGCTCTGTGAACAGAGATGAGACAGATTGGGTCTGGTAGACTGTCTCCTTTCTGTTTCTTGCAATATTTTAGGCCTGTTTACTGTGGTAGACTGTCTCATGTCTGTCTAGTCTGGTAGGCTGTCTCATGCCTGTCTAGTCTGGTAGGCTGTCTCATGCCTGTCTAGTCTGGTAGACTGTCTCATGCCTGTCTAGTCTGGTAGGCCGTCTCATGCCTGTTTAGTCTGGTAGACTGTCTCATGCCTGTTTAGTGTGGTAGACAGTCTGTAGACTATTTTAGGCCTGTCTAGTCTGGTAGGCTGTCTCATATGCCTGTCTAGTCTGGTAGACCGTCTCATGCCTGTCTAGTCTGGTAGGCTGTCTCATGCCTGTTTAGTCTGGTAGACTGTCTCATGCCTGTTTAGTATGGTAGACTGTCTCATGCCTGTTTAGTCTGGTAGACTGTCTCATGCCTGTTTAGTCTGGTAGACTGTCTCATGCCTGTTTAGTATGGTAGACTGTCTCATGTCTGTCTAGTCTGGTAGTCTGTCTCATGCCTGTTTAGTCTGGTAGACTGTCTCATGCCTGTTTAGTCTGGTAGACTGTCTCATGCCTGTTTAGTATGGTAGACTGTCTCATGTCTGTCTAGTCTGGTAGGCTGTCTCATGCCTGTCTAGTCTGGTAGTCTGTCTCATGCCTGTTTAGTCTGGTAGACTGTCTCATGGCTGTTTAGTCTGGTAGACTGTCTCATGCCTGTTTAGTCTCGTAGACTGTCTCATGCTTGTCTAGTCTGGTAGGCTGTCTCATGCCTGTCTAGTCTGGTAGGCCGTCTCATGCCTGTTTAGTCTGGTAGACTGTCTCATGCCTGTTTAGTGTGGTAGACAGTCTGTAGACTATTTTAGGCCTGTCTAGTCTGGTAGGCTGTCTCATATGCCTGTCTAGTCTGGTAGACCGTCTCATGCCTGTCTAGTCTGGTAGGCTGTCTCATGCCTGTTTAGTCTGGTAGACTGTCTCATGCCTGTTTAGTATGGTAGACTGTCTCATGCCTGTTTAGTCTGGTAGACTGTCTCATGCCTGTTTAGTGTTTTAGACAGTCTGTAGACTATTTTAGGCCTGTTTAGTCTGGTAGACTGTCTCATGCCTGTTTAGTGTGGTAGACAGTCTGTAGACTATTTTAGGCCTGTTTAGTGTGGTAGATGGTCTCATGCCTGTTTAGTGCGGTACACTGTCTGAGGCCTGTCTAGTCTGATAGGCTGTCTCATGCCTGTTTAGTGTGGTAGACAGTCTGTAGACTATTTTAGGCCTGTTTAGTGTGGTAGACTGTCTGTAGACTGTCTTATGCCTCCTGCAATCCAGAGAGGGGAGAAGTGAGTGAGAAGTGAGTGATTGATCGAGCAAGGCAGGTATCGAGCAAGGCAGGTCCCACCAGACCACGCTCCAGCCCAGGCAGAAACTCAGACGTCTGGGGTTAGGGAAGGAGGGGATGTGTCTGTTTCCTGTAACTCTGTGTTTTGTCATTGCCTCAGCGCTGAGCTTGAGCAGGTACGGAAACACTCTCTGAGACATGCCCAGAGGGTAGAGGTGTCTGTGAAGGCATATGTGTGAGAAAAAGTCGAATACAACTTTGTATCTACACTGCACAGTGGACATGGTGTTGAGAGTGAGAAATGGGACTCATAAGTGAATGCACAGTATAAACAGTAACCACACATAAACTAAGGTTGGATAACATTTGTATGGAAACCATGAAAGATTTCAATGATCCCAAAACCAATGTATCACAGATGAGTGGCGGTGTCTGTCCGGCAGTACTCAGGTGTGTGGGTGCGTATGGAGGGGGGTTTACAGTAATCTGATTAATTACTCTGATTGGCAGACCACAGTCTTCATAGTCTTGATTATAACCGCTAATCTGAAATGAATTAAATAGTTTTATCTTAAGTGATGGCTCTTACTTGTATCAACACATTGGTGGGGCCTATGGCTGTTTGTAGAATGGTATGTAAGTGAATGTTTTCTCTGTGTGTGTCCAGGTGGTTCTGTGAGGGGCGGGAGCTGCACCACTGTCCTGACATCCAGATCTGGAGGGATGGTGCCCTACACACGCTGGTGATCGCTGAGGCCTTCGAGGACGACACGGGACGCTACACCTGCGTGGCCTCCAACAGCCTGGGGGCGGACAACACCTCGGCAGAGGTCTACATCCAGGGTAACTGCTACTATCTCTGCACTCACTGTTATTAAATTCCTGTCCTTTGAATGAATGTACAGACAACTCTCACTGAAAGGTCTCTATTTCTCATCCCTCTGTGCCTCTGTTCAGGTGCTTCATCCTCCGACTCAGAAGGAGAAGTGCAGAAGTCCAGATCAGGAGCCATGCCTCAGTACGTTTGTGTGTGTATGTGTGTGTGTGTGTGTGTGTGTGTGTGTGTGTGTGTGTGTGTGTGTGCGTGCCTGTGTCTTAGCATGAACCTCACACCACCCTTCACCTTGTGAGCCTTAACCCCTTCCTAACCCTGTGGTTAGGTCAAGGTCAACTGGGCCCTCCAGGCGGTAATCAGGCTAGCTGCTTGCTCTAATTTAACTAGCCCTATAAAACTGTCAAATTACCTTATAACCCTGGCCAGTGAAACTCTGGGTCATTTAGATAATGAGAGGTCTCTGGGGGGCAGCCTCCTCCCTCTCTCTTTCTCAATTAAAATACATTTTAATTTAAGGGCTTTATTGGCATGGGAAACATATGTTAACATTGCCAAAGCAAGTGAAATAGATAATAAACAAAAGTGAAATAAACAATTAAAAAAACAGTAAACATTACACTCACAAAAGTTACAAAGATAATAAAGACATTTCAAATGTCATATTATGTCTATATACTGTGTTGTAATGATGTGCAAATAGTTAAAGTACAAAAGGGAAAATAAAGAAACATAAATATGGGTTGTATTTACAATAGTATTTGTTGCTGCTGTGATGGTACACTGTACTATTTCACCCAATAGATATGGTGTTTGTTTTCAAATTCTTTATGGGTCTGTGTAATCTGAGGGAAATATGTGTCTCTAATATGGTCATGCATTGGGCAGGAGGTTAGGAAGTGCAGCTCAGTTTCCACCTCATTTTGTGGGCAGTGTGCACATAGCCTGTCTTCTCTTGAGAGCCAGGTCTGCCTACGGCGGCCTTTCTCAATAGCAAGGCTATGCTCACGGAGTCTGTACATAGTCAAAGCTTTCCTTAAGTTTGGGTCAGTCACAGTGGTCAGGTATTCTGCCACTGTGTACTCCCTGTTTAGGGCCAAATAACAATCTAGTTTGCGCTGTTATTTTGTTTGGGTCTAATTGTGTTGCTCTCCTGGGGCTCTGTGGGGTCTATTTGTGTTTGTGAACAGAGCCCCAGGACCAGCTTGCTTAGGGGACTCTTCTCCAGGTTCATCTCTCTGTAGGTGATGGCTTTGTTATGGAAGGTTTGGGAATCGCTTCCTTTTCGGTGGTTGTAGAATTAAAGTCTCTTTTCTGGATTTTGATCATTAGTGGGTATCGGCCTAATTCTGCTCTGCATGCATTATTTGGTGTTTTACGTTGTACACAGAGGATATTTTTGCAAAATCTGCATGCAGTCTCAATTTGGTGTTTATCCCATTTTGTGAATTCTTGCTTGGTGAGCGGACCCCAGACCTCACAACCATAAAGGGAAATGGGTTCTATAAGTGATTCAAGTATTTTTAGCCAGATCCTAATTGGTGTGCCAAATTTGATGTCCCCTTTGATGGCATAGAAGGCCCTTCTTGCCTCTCTCTCTCTCTCTCTCTCTCTCTCTCTCTCTGTCTCTGTCATTATCTCTCTGTGTATCTCCCACCTGTCCCTCCCTGTCTTCACTCTGCCTTCACTACTCCTTCATCGGCTCTTCTGTTTACACATTAACGTCTTGGCTCTCATTCTCAGTGACATCATCTTAGTCCATTTTCATGTGGTCCAAAGTCATTTATAAGGTGTAAATTGACGGCTTTGTGTGTTTATAGCATCAGACGTGTGTGAGAGCAGACAATTATTGCAAATAGTAGTAATTATACATTTACTGCACAGTTTTGTTTACTCTCTCTAAATGGCTACTCTGATGAACAGACCTAATGCTGTCTGTTTTAGGGTCCAGAAGAAGACGACTTCAATCTCCCTGTCCATTCGTTCACCTTCACCCAAGAGCCCTGAGGCTGTACCTCACCGCTCCACCCTGGTCCTATCTGCACCCCCACACCGGGTAGGAGACACACACACACACACACACACACACACACACACACACACACACACACACACACACACACACACACACACACACACACACACACACACACACACACAGCAGTATACGATCTGGAAGGGTCATTATGAATAACAACAGCAAGTGTTCTCAAGATAGATACTCTATGGTCAGATTACATCTCTCTATCTTGTCCTCCAGATGCAGAGTCCAGTTTATTCACTATATGGAGGTGGTGGTCCTCTTACAGCGCCCCCTATCTTTACCAAGGTAAGACTACATCTGGAGTTATGGAAAAGTTGTGCATCACACACACATAATTGCAGACGTCCGCACGCTCCATCTCCCTGTAATAACACACCGTAGGAGGGGCGGGGGTCAGATTAAACATTCCATTTGAAGGGGTGCAGCCAGAAAGTTCCTGTCTCCTGCTCTACCCATTCTGTAACCTACAACTGCTCCTCCCCTCCTCCCTCAGCCCACCTCAGGCCATACGTCATGGTCTGTGTGCTGGTGGGATGCGAGCCGGCCGAGGCAGCGCATCAAACAGGCCTGCCAAACCGATATGGGTCAGGAGGGTTTCACTCCCATCCAGCCCTGCAGACTACAAATCATTTTCCAGCTCGTTACAAAAATAAATTTGTTTGTCTTCACCCCCTCCTCCAGGAG